>NW_007259002.1:195611-215718 GCF_000164805.1 Carlito syrichta | reverse complement strand
TGGCTGAGGATTGTTCTGGTTATTCTTGGTCATTTGTGTTTCCATATGAATTCCTGTGCTGTTTTTTCTAGGTCTGAGAAGAATTTTGTTTATATATACCTGTGCTTGTACCAATACCAGGCTGTTTTGATCATAGTTTAAAGTCTGGGAGTGTTATTCCTCCTATTATTTTTTTGTATGCTTGTTTTGTTTGTTTGTTTGTTTTGCTGAGGATTGTTTTGGCTCTTCTTGTTCATTTATGTTTCCATATGAATTCCTGTATTGTTTTTTCTAGGTCTGAGAAGAATGTTACTGGTAATTTGATGGGTATTGCATTAAATCTGTAGATTGCCTTAGGTAAAATGGACATCTTAACAATGTTGATTCTTCCAATTCATGAGCATGGAATCACAGAAGGTGAAAGGATCCCAAGAGGTCAGGCCACTCAGGAAAGAGGAGAGGAGGTGCCTGGTGAGAAAAGACAGAATGGAAGAAGGGAGCCATCAGCATGAAATAAACACAGCAGAGAGAAACTAGATATGCCCTGTGGGTATTTAAAGCATAATAACCCCTGGGATGGCTGTGGAAAGGACAGAGGGGCAGTGCCCAGATGTTCGAGGTCACAGCTGACCAGCTGGGATCCTTAAAGAAGGTGTAAAGTTGGGAGATAGCTCCCGGGAAATCAATACCCAGAACTTGAGGACAGGGATCTCACCTGGATTGTTCTGGGTGTCCCGGGTGCTGAGCCCACTGCCAGACAAAATAGATGCTCAAGATTGAAGGCTGAATGAATGGGGACTTCAAGGAGAGTTGAGGATATGCTTTTATGAATGAGTGCCTCACTTGTGCACTGATAGGAAAGGGACTCTGCTAAAGTAAGTGGGTACTCAGAAAAAAGAGTAGAAAGTCAAGTATTATGGCTCATGCTTGCAATCCCAGCACTCTGGGAGGCCTAGGCAAGAGGATTGACTGATCCCACAGGTTTGAGACCAGCCTGGGCAACTTGGCGAGACCGCGTCTCTACAATAAATCAAAAAATTAGCCAAGCATGGTGGTAAGCCCCTGTAGTTCCAACTACTTGGAAGGCTAAGGTGGGAGGATCGCCTGAGCACTGGAGATCAAGGTTACAGTAGGTATGAGCGTACCACTGCACTCCAGCCTGGGTGACAGAGTGAGACTCTGACTCAAAAAAGAAAGTGATGTAAGGCTGAGCCCTGAGGGTTAGTGTACCAGGCACAGTTGCTGTGAACTGGCTGGGACTCCTGCTGTGGTCCTGTGGGCTCACTTCTGATTCTGAGAGACCAGCATAAAAAGACTGAAACCGGATGGGTAGGTTGAAAAGACTGAGAGTATTTGACTGCTTTCTAGGTCTCAACACTGTGCTAAGGATGTTCCAGACCCTGTATTTTTCTTAGTCTGCCTGACAACCCTAGTTTGAAGGCATTATGATTCTCACTTTCCAGAGGTGAAGACTGAGGATGGATAGTGTAAAGAACTCACATAAAGCCACACAGCTTCCAAGTGACAAGGCTCAGATCTACCTGGAATCCCAGCAGATGTGCTAAGGGATCTCACTCTGTTTTCCAGACTGGTGTACAGTGGCATGTTCACGGCTTACCACAGAGTCAACCTTCTGGTATCAGGTAATCCTTCCATCTTTGCCTCCTGGGTAGCTGGGATGACAGGCACATGACACCATGCCCAGCTAATTTTTATTATTTTCTGTAGACATGGAGTCTTGATGGATTTAGAGTTGATCATGCTCAGTGATCTATGACAGAAACAAAGATCAGAGTACCATATATTCTCACTCATAAGTGGACCTTGAGCAATTGTAATACTATAAGAAAGTGATTGGCAGTAATGGAAAACTGTCAGGGGAGGGGGATGGTATTGGCAGTTGAGGGAAACTGCTAGGGGAAGTGGGCATACCTCATCAACAACGGTACCTGTATAATCAATGTCTGTATACCTAACCCTGAATGGTACCCCATATCTTTATAATAAAAATATAATGCAAATTCTTACACGCCCATGCACTATTTTATAGATATGAGGTCTCACATTTAATACTCAATTTTGATGTCTTAGGTATCTTTAATATGTAAAGCAGAAATCATATTTTCCTTGAATAACTTGCAAAGATGAAGTGAAATAATAAATTATAGAAAACATGTAAGAAGTCCTAAAAAAAAAAAGTAAAGAAAAGAAATACGGTCTTGCTATGTTATCTAGCCTGGTCTTGAACTCCTGGGCTTAAGCAGTCCTCCCATTTCAGCTACACAAAATGCTAGAATTATAGGAGTGAATCACCACAACCAGCCCAGGGAAGCAAATATTTAACAGTAACCGAAGAGCAGATATCAGGAGTATTGGTGAATTTGAACCAAGTGAGTGGCTGACTAGAAAAAAGAAAGAACAAAAGCAGTATTGTAGTCAAAGATACAAATGTTTCAACATTACATAGAGCAGTAAAAACAGACTTGATTCAATCACTGCTCCAAACAAAAGAAAGAGCCCAACTCCATTCCAGTTTGTGTCAGTTGACTGAGCATTTTAAAGGGAGATGAGGGAGTGGGGAAAGAGGTAAGGCTGAGTTGGGTCCGGGAGGAGGAAAATGACAAAGGGTCAGTCGGTTACCCATGTGGTGAGGCCAGCTGTATCTGCTAGCTGGCGATGATCAAAGTTATTATAGGATTCTTTCCTCCCACAGAGACTGGGAGCCAGAGGCCTAGTCTATACTGATTGATAATTCCATTTTCAGAGGAATAGCTCTCAAAGTTGGGTGTGGTGGTTCACACCCATTATCCCAGCACTTTAGGAGGTGGAGGCAAGAGGATTGTCTGAGCCCAAGGGTTTGAGATGAGCCTGGGCAATATAGCGAGACTTCATTTCTATAATAAATAAATAAATGTCCAGGTGTGGTAGCTCACACCTGTAGTTACAGCTACTTGGAAGACTGAGCCAAAGGATCACCTGAGCCCAGCAAGTTGAGGCTGTGGTGGCCGTGAGCATGCCACCACACTCCAGACTGGGCAACAAAGTGTGAGAATCCAACTCACCCCCCCCCAAATAAAGAGGTATAACTCTTGTATCCTTGAGAAAGACATGTCTGAATTGCAAGAGGTATACAGTCAGCCCTTCAGATCCATGGATTCAACTAACTGTGGATCACAAATATTCAGGAAAAAAAAGAATAATAATAAAAACAAAAATTTCAAATACAGTATAACAACTATTTATATCGCATTTGCAGTGAATTAGATGTTATAAGTAATCTGGAGATAATTTAAAGTATATAGGAGGATGTGCATAGGGTATATGCAAACACCTCACAATTTGCATACAGGACTTGAGCATCTGTGGATTTTGGAAGCCTTGGGCAGTCCTGGAACTATTCATCTATGACACTGAAGGATAACTGGACATACCGTCTCAAAGGAACAAAGGAAGGATTCATAATTGTAAGTAATTTTCAGGGTTTCTGTCAGGTGTTGGGTAGAACACATAGTCAATTCTCCTGGCATGGAGAGCTTTCTCAGGTGTACATGTGATGGGGGCTGGGTTCACCCTAGGGATATTGCTTACAGAAGATAATTCTTTCTGAAAAAAACTCACAGACTGAACTCATTCAGATATTACGTTGACGTAGTCAATCAGTGTGTAATGAGAGGAAGATCCTCTGCTACTTCATCAGTGGTCATGGTCATGATCATGATAATGTTGCTGATCGTGGTGGTGGTGATGATCATAGTGGTGCTGACGATGGTGATGATAATTATGCTGGTGGTGATGGTGATGATGGTGATGATGATGGAATTACTTCTTCGTCTGCTAAATGATGAGAACTGGACTATTTTTCTCAGGTCTTCTACTTTGAAAATTTCTTAATGTAATCAGCTTTATTTTATGTACTTTTAACTTACTAAAGAAATCCAGGCTTATCATAAACTGTTTAGATAATAGAAGAGAATGATGAAGAAAGTAAAAACTACCAGTGACCTTGCCACCCATATATCTAACTGCTGTTAATATTTTAGTATAGACTTTCAGGCATTGTTCTGCATGTTTATACAAGGAAATGTATGTATATATTTTAAAATATACTTTAAAAAAAAGTTGACAGTATATCATGAACCTTTTCCCATAAAACCAAGTCTAGACCTACAGCACTATTTAATAACAGCAGAGTATTCCATCTTGTAAACACCCAAAGTTGGTTTACCTACCCTCTATAGTTGAACTTTTAAACATGATGCTATTTGTAAATAATGTGTCCTTCAACTTTTCATATGCTTTTCATATTCTTTTGTTAAATACATGCACAAAGATGCATTTATATGTATATATCTACACAACTGGCTGGCTATTTTCTCAGGAAGGGCTCTAGCAGAAGGGTTGCTGGATTAAGGACTGTGAACATATTAACTTCGGTCACATTCTGCTAAATGCCTTCCAAAGTGTTTGGACAAGTTTCCGTTGCCACTGACACTGCCCCTCTGCTTGGTTGCCTGAATCCTCTTAGGCAAATCCCTCCTGCCCTGGGTGTGGCCTCTTCGCCTCTGATTGAGTGTGTGTGGGTGCAACAGATCCCAGTTCATACTCATGAGGCACACACTGAGTGCCAGGCTGTGTGCCACCCTTTATATAAATCCAGTCAGTGTTTAGCTCTCACAACCATGAGGAGAAAGGCTTCAATAGCCCTGGTTCATTCTTACCCTTCCCATTTCTGAGACTTCAAAAGCTTCAGGAACTTACTTGAGGGCACCTAGCTCTGTCTGATTCCAGGATGGAGACTCTTGCACTGGGCCCTACTTTTCTCAGTACAGATGATCTGTTGTCTGATCTGTGAACAGGTGGCAGACCTTCTCAACCTTTAGGGCATCACCTTGGCTCAGGGGAACCGACTGCCCAGCAGAGCTTGCCTCTATATGGAAACAGCAAGGACAGTCTTCCAGAAGGTTTGGGAGTTTCCCCTGAGAATGGGCTAAGCATCGTTTACCTTTTACTTGGGGCGAGGAAGCATGTTTGAAAGTCAGCACCACCTCCTGCAATGAAATCCCAGCCCCAGTTGGAGTCCCACAGCCCACATTCTTTTCAGCCTGTGGCTTCTCGCTCCAGAGCTCCAGGGATTGCCCTCCACCTCTCCAGAATCCAGTCCACATCCACCCGGTGGGGTCTAAGCATGAACAGTCCCAGTCCTCTCCTCCTGACTTCCCCTTCTTAGGCCCGCAGAGTGGCAGAGGAGCATGGCTCCCAAGCATGGGTTCCAGACCTAGTGCACACCAGCAATATCTTGGCTCCACAGACCCTTGTGAGGCAGGAGTCAGCAGGTGCACCCCAGGGAAGGGGACACCCCACTCTCTTCACCCCTAGGGAAGAGCTTCCTTATGGCTTTAACAGGTTGATGGCAGGAGAGGTGATGATTGTCAGTAAATACTGGTCCAGTGGCCAGCAGTGAAGAGGGAGACCCCCACCTAAGCAGTGTGACAGGGATAATGACTGAACTTCCAGGTAGGTCCTGTGGGCAGGACATAAGGTGGGCAGGCCGTATGTTTTGCAGCACCTATGACATTTGGACATGGAGCACACACAGTGAGGATTGCCAGAGCATATGCCAAGTCCAAAATACATGTGTCTGTCAAGATAAAATGGATCATTACATGTGCACCACACCATGTACTAGTCAAAGATGTCCTTGTGGGGGCCTGCCCCCACCACACAGGGCCAAGGTTAGGGAGGGCAGCATGCCTGCCTGCTTCTGCCCAGGCTGAGTGTGTGTGTGTGTGTGTGTGTGTGTGTGTGTGTGTGTGTGTGTGTGTGTGTGTGTGTGTATAGACACCACTCCCCAGGGACTCAGTCCTGCTTTTGGAGAAAGGTTTTTATTACCTCATCTAATATGATGCTGATTCCTTGGAAAAACATGTATTGACTGGACTCTGATGATGTGAACCTTATAGCATCATCCCAGGGAGGGCAAGGGTCCAAGGATGGGAGTCTTTATCTCTGATGATGACAGATAGGAGGGCGTTGCCCAGGAGAGGGGATGAGAGGGAGACAGGAAAAGAAACAGTTATCCCTGAAACAGCCCGAGTGCCCAACATGGAGCCAGCCCTTCCATATTGAATTCCCATTCCTCTTGACCTCCTAGAGTGGGTGTTTTATTCTCATCTTGATGACAGAGAAATTGATGCTGAAGAAGTTAAGTGTCTCACACTGACGTGAAGCTCAGAAAAGATCCAGAGAGAGCATGATGGGAATAAGGGTGGCATTACAGTATCTAGTGGTTTTAATGAAATGATGCTGCTCTCACATGGGCAAGAGATGAGGCCTTCCAGATGCGCCCACTCACTCTGTGCCTCAGCAGAGGACAGCCCTCCCTGCGTCTCTGCCCATCTGCACTAGCAGACCTGAGTGTCCTCTCCATCTACCTGTGACATTTGGACATCTGTGAATGCGTGGAGAGACATGGTTGCAGCAGCACGGTAGCCCTTCCACATCCTCAGGGTGATGTTGTCCTGTCTATGCCATCTCCACCTAGGAATGACTTCATTGAGATCCGGGATGGAGACAGCAAGTTCACAGACCTCCTGGGCAAGCACTGAGAGAACATCACACCTCCCACCATCATCTCCTCAGGTTCCATGCTCTACATCAAGTTCACATTGGACTATGCCTGGCAAGGGGCAAGTTTCTACCTGCACTTACGACATTTTCAAGATCAGTGTGGTCCCCAGTGTGGTCTCCCGTGAGGGCCAGGAGGTGGCATCTCTGAGAAGAAGGGGGCATGGCAGCCACGTGGGCTCAGGCAGGTAGCGGGGTCCCAGTGTCTTCAGCGTGAGCACAGTGAGCAGGTGAAGGTAACTCTGGCAACAGCCAAGAGGCACAGCCAGCTTAGGCTGTGGCCCAGTCAAGTGATTTGCTGTGGAGTGGTGGGCAGGCCATATGTTTTGTAGCACCAGCATAGTGGGGGCCCAAGACAAGTAGAAAAGCACTTTGTGTAAGAATCTGGTCTTTGTTTGTTTTTAAAAATCAAAGTTATCTACACGGAAAAAAAGCAAAACTCTATTGAACCTTCTCCCAATGCCCTCATGGTCTAATGTTTCCTTTATTTGGAATTACATGAGGCTGAGACGTAATCTTTTCATTGTTTAGAGTCTCTGAAGATCTTACAATGATCCCCCAAGTGAAGTTTCACCCTAGCCTTTAAAGTAAAATATGGCTCCTCGAACGTCCCTTTGCTATCCCCATTGTGCCTCTGTGCCAGAGCCACCACTCCCAAACACTCACAGTACTGACTCCCTGAGAAACAATAGGAAAGAAGCAGGCAGGAGTCAAGGAGGCCTGTGCTTGTTTAAGGTTGACTGCTTAATTTCCACAAGGTTCACCTGAGAACATGGGCTGTTCTTACCTCCTTAACAGGGTGTAACAGTCTTGGTTCTTGAGATGCAGCCTTGGCCTCTACACCCAAGCCCTTGGAGGGGCATATCCTCCCTGCCACATGTAGATGAGTGCATGTTCCCTGCCCTATATGGAGGTGGCATGATCTCTCTGCCATGTGCAGAGGGGCACATGCTCTCTGCCACACATGGAGGGGCACATGCTCCCTGCCACATGTATCCTCCCTGGCCCATGTGGATGGGTGTGTGCTCCCCACCCTGTGTAGAGAAAGCATGTCCTCCCTGCCTCTTTGTGGGAGGCAATGCTCCTTGCCCTGTATGGATGTGTCTGTGCTCCCTGCCCCATGTGGAGAGGGATATGTCTTTCATGCCCTGTGTGAAGGGATATGTCTTTTGTGTCCTGTGTGGAGGGACTCATGCTCCCTGCCCCTTGTGGTGGGGAGTTTGCTCCCTGCCCCTTGTGGAGGGATGTGTTTTCCCTGCCCTGTGTGGAGGGGTGTGTCTTCCCTGCCACATGTGGAGGGGCACATGCTCCCTTCACGGTGCAGAGATCCTTGCCTCAAGGTACAGGGAAGTCCATCCTCCAGTTCTCCCTCCTTAGAGGTTCCTACTTCTCCCCAGATGTGTCCCACTCCCACTGCCTGAGTTTTACCACCAGTGGATAGATTCTGACTCAGGGGAGGCTGTCAACCCAGTCATCAAGAGGCCCGGGTCCAGCGCCCGTGGAGTTCAAATTGAGGGGAACTATTCATATATATTTTCTTTTTCACTAAACAGTTCTTGAAAGGAAGTGGTAGCTGCTGAAGGCATTTTTTATATCCACCCTGTCTAGATATTTGTCAGGTTTGTCTGCCCACAACCAATAGTGTGCAATAAAATGGAGGGTGGGGCTGAGCACCCATATCCTGACAGGGTGGACACCCAGGCCTTCACAGGGCCAGATCCCAGGAAGGCCCATCTGCCTCAGCTTCATGCTCTGACCATGATAGGGAGGACATTCTGTGTGTCTGTCTGGAGGCTCGGGCAGAAGTCCATGCTCCCTGGAGTCCTGTGCAGGATTCAGATCCAACCACCAGCCCAACAGGATGTCTGCAGCTGCCAAGTGGAAGGAGAATCAAAGAGAAAAAACTAACACAGGGTGTCGGGCAGATAGGCCTGGGAGCCCTCTGTACATGGCAGGTGCACAGGCCATGTTATAGATACATGCATTGCCTGCAGGGAAAGCCAGTACATGGCAGAGTGAGTTCATGCTGACGGATGCACAGTTGACATGCTGTAGTCATGAGAAGGCAGGACTATTACCTGGATTGAGAAAGGAAAATGGTTCTGAGTGGGTCTTGGACCAGCCAGACAGTCAGGAAAGGGTAGGCAGGGCGTGGATGACCCTCTGTGGTTTCACTGCACAGCTGTGCATCTCCCAAGGCTTAGAGCCACGTTCCCCAGAATGCCACAGGAAGGTGGATGTTCATGTCATCCACTGTGCTCATTTGAAAGGAGGATGTGCCTGGGCATAGTGGCTCACACCTGTAATTCCAGCATTTTGGGGAGCTGAGGCAGGAGGATTGCCTGAGCCCAGGGGTTTGAGTCCAGCCTGTGGAACTTGGCGAGACCGTATCTCTACAATAAATCAAAAAATTAGCTGGGTGTGGTGGCACGCACCTGTAGTTCCAGTTACTTAGAAGACTGAGGTGGAAGGATTGCCTGATCCCAGCAGGTTGAGGCTGTGGTGGCTGTGAGCATGCCACTACACTCCAGCCTGAGTGACAGAGTGAGACCCTGACTCAAAAAAAAAAAGAAAGAAAGAAAGGCGCATGTGGAGAGGTAAAGTACATGAGAGGGTGTCTTAAGGCAGCACTGCTGTCTTGGGAACATGATGAGGTAGTATTTCAAATAAGTCAACAAGTCTGTGAATGGACCAGAAACAGCAGTGCCTACCAGGGAGGCCAGATGCTTTGTGAGCTGCGGTTGGCTGCAGAAGAACCCATGAAAGAAAGCTCTGCCTGCCAATGAGTGCTCCTGGGACCAGAATGGGGAAGATGGGGACCTGGGAGCCTTCTTGGGAACACTAGCACTTGCCATCATGCCATCCAGAAGAGCCACCCTCAGCACAAGTCAGCCCTGTGTAAAACAAAGGTGTTCACAGTACAGAAGTCAGAATGGAGAAGTTGAGAAAGATGTGCACTTTTTGGGTGCCACGCCCTACACCCATGTCTCCACTGGTGGATCTTAAGAGAGACACACAAGGTTTACATCACCACAGAATGGGAAAGACATGGTGGACATGCCAACTAAATCCAGACAGGTACGGCTGCATTGGCCAGTCAGGGTCATGATGAGAAAGGAGGAGGAGCTGTAAACATGGGCGTGCACACAGCCAGACAACAGACAGCTCTGGAAGCTCCAAGAGTACAGTGTCCAGTGGGTTTCTACAGCAGAACCCATGACACAGCCTCAGATCCCAGCTGGAGGTTCACATGAAGTGACTTACAGAAGATTTTTATGTTACTAGACTGTCCACATATGAAAGACTAGGCCAAATTGACTCACAAAAGGCCTTGGTTCATCAAATTCTGAGCAGAACAGAAAAAGGAATTTTTAAACTTAAAAAGCAAGATTGGAGACAAAAATCAGTGGAAAGTGCATGTGCATGCATGCATGCATGCATTTCCCAGTGCTCCTCTGACAATAAGTTTAAGATCAGGTTTTCTTTCCTGTTTTCCCAATGACATTTCTGAGACTGAGATGTCTGGGGTCCTTCACAGAGAAGACCCAAACGGCCCACCACCTCCCTGAATTCACCCTCTGGGGGCACGGCAACCTCAGCTTTGCATAAATCCACCATGTTTAAAATGTCTTAATATGCCTGGCATGGTGGCTCATGCCTATAATCCCAGCACTTTGGGAGGCCGAGGTGAGAGGATTTGCCAAGCCCACAGGTTCGAGACCAGCCTGCGCAACTTGGCGAGACTTCATCTCTACAATAAATCAAAAAATTAGCTGGACATGGTGGCACATGCCTGTAGTTCCAGCCACTTGGAAGGCTGAGGTAGAAGAATCACCTGAGTCCAGCAGGTTGAGGCAGCTGTGGCTATGAGTGTGCTACTAAACTCCAGCCTGGGTGACAGAGTAAAATTCTGACTCAAAAAATAAAATAAAATATCTTAATACATGTAGATTCTTTTTTGACCTGCAGAGTTATAAAATTTACAGCAGAAAAATAGAGTGGGTGTTTTTCATGCCAGAGGCTTTCGTGTGAAGCCATCTACTGCAACCCATAGCCACCAGCTTCTGTGGACAATCTGAGCATGGAGAGGACTTGAGTTATTTGTTGATGAATTATTTTTTAACTTTTATTCCTTTGAACACATCGCAGAAAAGGGTCTTGGACTAGACAGTTATCCACAAGAATCAACTTGAGTCTTCTCTTCTGAGATTTCTTCTCAGCATTTGACATTCAGCTACTCTTCTGATGCCTTGACCCTGCTACGAACACTCAGACATTTCTTGAACCTGTGGATTTAGCCAATCCTCTCATTTCGGCCTCCCAAAGTGCTGGGATTATAGGCATGAGTCACCATGCCTAGCCATATTAAGACATGTTAAACATGATGGATTTATGGAAAGCTGAGTTTCCCATGCCCTTAGAGGGTGAATTCAGGGAGGTGGTGGACCCTTTGGGTCTTCTCTGTGATTGACCTCAGAAATCTCAGTCTCAGAAATATCAGCTAGAGATGGATGTGTTATTTCAATCGAGAGGTCTGATTCTTCTGCATAAAAAGATAAAACTGGATAAAAGTGTTGTCACCTCATCAAAATAAGCCAGAGGATACCCTCATTCTAGCCATATATCGAAATGCATACCGTATTTTGCCTCCAGTAGATAAGGTTGAAAAGTCTTTCCAGTTGAATGCCAATGCTCAGGACCCTGGAAACCCTGAATACCTCAGAATCTCACATCCCTCAGCCCCCTGGGGCCTACCGGTGTCCATTGGGGAATCACTTGTGTCTCACCTGTGAACAGGACCAAAGGAAGATTCTGCCTTGACTCCTCCACTTCTGGCATGGAGTCCTCTGTCTTCCGAAGGAATGGCAGCAGAGCAGACTCCAAGTGCAAATGTCGTGGTGCCCTTTCTAACCCCTGGCGGGTTGTAGATAGAGTGAGGTTTCCCCGCCATGCAAGGCTAGCTGAGTACCCACACAGAGAAGCTGCACCACAAACTCTAACCTTTTCAGAAATTCTCTGGCCCTTGAAAGCCTACCACTGGACTGGCTCACCTGTGTTGTACCATCCTGGGCTACATGGAGCCTTGGGGGTCTGGAACAGGTGGTAGACAGCTAGGCGATGCCCACTTTTCTCTGTGAGCCTTGCTGCTCTGCCTTCCACCGCAGCCCCAGGCTTGCCCTCTGTCCTGCAAGTGAAAGTGGATTCAAGCATCCCATGTGTGGCACTTGGCACCTCCAAAGAGCCCATGAAAAGGCCATCCATTTCCCTTGTGGGTCTGGTCCCTGTTCTGCAAAGGCATGGTGCACAGTAGGGGTAGGAGGGAATGGGTGGATGAATTGGGGCACTGTCTGGAGCTAAAGAAAGTTGAATCCCCATTCCACTCAACTTGTGTGACACCATTCCCAAGTCAGACATTTGCCACTTTCCAGAAAGCTATCCAAAGTCGAGGGCTGGTGAAGGCTGCCACAGAGCTGTGGGTAAAGACATCTGTGGATCAAGACAGCCTGTGGAAATCATCTGGTGGGTTTTGGAGCAATTCTCAGAGGATGATTTCCACCAGTGAATACTGATTTATCAAGTATTTCTGAGTGTTTTCCTTGTGCCTGGAGTGTCTGTTATCCCCTTCGTAAACCTTGCTTCCTCCTCCCAGTTTATTCGCTGAGTCTTGTAAATGCTTTCATTCTCATGCCCAGCTTTTCTGTCACTAGTGAGCATGTGTGTATTCTGGCTGCACATACACAAGGTCCCTGGGTCTGAGTGCAATGCCCCAGGATCCATCCGTGGTGCCACCCTGGCCAGTTGCATCTGGGCAAAGTGCAAGGAAGCCCTTTGGCCATGACTCCACCAGAGGTATTGGGGGAAAGAGTGGCTGTCACCCTCTCATGAGCCCCTGTACCATCCAGTACATGGACATGGTACATCTCAGCAGGATACCAACATGCATCCCTGAAGGCCACCACAAGCCCAGGGAACACACAAGGCATTCCCACACAGGAGGCAGAAACCCTCCAAATGTCAACACACTGCTGCCTTCTTCCAGTCCAGCAGCCCAAGGGATCTGCAACATCCCAGTACCTGGCTGCAGTCCATCCACCACAAACGCTGATTGTTCATTGTCTGACCACTACAGTGTAGTATGTTCTAACATGGCCGTGACATGGGTGAGACCCCAGTTCCCTTTTGCCTCTCCCCCAAGGCACCTTGGGTCCTACTGGGAGACGGGAGCACTTGGTCAGCCATAGTACAATAGGGACTAGTGATGGGGTCAGCAGCAAATAAGGGGTAACATTGTTTTCCCTGCTGGCAGCCAGCAAGCCCTCCTTAAGGACTGAAATAACTCCCTAGCATTACTGAGGGCAGCAGCTGAGGGACTGAGAAAGGGACTGTGTTCCTCCTTTCAAGAGATCATCTCTCTCCCTCTCCCTTACTCATGCCTCAATGACTGTCCTCACTCACATCTGCAGAGCCAGCCAGTTCCCTCCTGAGGGACCAGCTAAAGGGCCTGGAGTATGCCAGTGAGGGGTCTCTCCCTTCAAGGGCCACTCCAGCAGCAGCAAAACATTCAGAGTCAGGAGATCCAGGGTAGGGTTGGGGCAAACACATAAATAACTTGTGTGATACAGGTGGCAGAGGTGGGTACCTCCTCACACTGTGCTGCCTTTTCTGCACAGGCTCTGAAGATTGCTCAAAACAGACCCCAACAGCACCATCGAGTCACCCAAGTTTTCTGAGAAGTACCCACATGACTTGGACTGCGCTTTCACCATCCTGGCCAAGCCCAAGACAGAGATTGTACTGTAGTTCCTGACCTTTGACCTTGCAGGTGGGTGAGGGGGGCTGCAAGTACAACTAGCTGGACATCTGGGATGGCGTTCCACAGTGAGTGGTGACACGGGCCCACCTGTTGTGTTAGCGCTGAGAAAAGGGAATGAAGGCTAGATCTCTGGGGAGTTCTTCTGTGACCGCAGCATTAGACTCTTCTCCCCATGGAGAGGGACTGCAGAGAGTCACAGAAAGGCAGTCTACTTTCCTGGAGACACGTCTTTGGAAGTGGACTGGAAGTTAAGAGATGAGTGGGAGAGGACAAGAAAGCCCGTCATGTTTTTAATACAGACACACACACACACACACACACACACACACACACACACACACACCAAGAATTGGTTATTCTTGGGGAAAGTCACAGGACCACCTCATGCTTCAGTTCGGTTTTCTCATCTATGAATGAAAGGGAGGTTAGTTAGGATGATCCATTCAAGGTCCCTCTTGGACTAACATTTTTTGAATCTGGGCCATTTTCTCCCCTCTCCTAATATGAGAGGCTATTGCCACAAAACAGAGCCATTTTGAACCTCACTTTCTATGTATTTTTTGACATTAAACATCCCTGTGCCTGGGCTGTGTTTTTCTAGCTGCACCGGTACAGCTGCTTGGACTTCCACACTTCTACTAAAGATAGTTTTTGGAACTTTTCCGATGTGCTGGCCCTGTGCAAAAGTGTCATTCTGACCCCAGTCACTGTGGACTTGGGTCTAGTACATCACATCTCAGCCCTGATCTATGTCTTCAGACAAGTGGCTTTTGGATGTGTGCCACTGTGTGCTGCCACCTCCACTTAGAGATCCATGGTGGCAGCTTTAATGGTGGAAGAAGCACTTTAGGATTATCGGAGCCATGAAAACCCTGCCACAACTGTGGAAGTTCACTGCATAGGTGACTACAGACCCAGCAGTCTGGCCCACAGGGAGGTTGCTGGGGTTTGTGCTGAGTTTTTCTTTTGCTTTTGCATCCAAGTGCTCGTGAAAATTGAGAGAAATAGAAACAGTATGGCAGATGGCACTGGGTCCTGTGAATGGCCGGTGCAGCCACAGAGCTGTGAGTAGTTGATACCTGAGAAGGACTGCAAGCATCATATGCAAGCATCAGTCCATGTCCGTGGCATGCCAAGGACAGCACTGTAGCTGACAGCACAGGCTAGAATGAGTGACACATGGGTCTGCATGTGCTCTGACAGCAGGTGCAGGGGCATGTTGCATGACATCCACGTGCTCAAGGAGAGGTCTCACACAGACAAGTATTCATGCTTTATCATGTCTGTCTCCTGTGCCAGACTCCCAAGATAGCTGAGGGCAAGAAGCATGGGAAAAAATGCCCCCTGTGTGTTTATCCATAAAGCAAGCTCCTCACGATGTGCCAGCCCACCAAGGTGCTAGGGTCCACCTCCCGCTCACCTGTGTTGCTGTGTTGGCATGTCTATTGGCTGTGACCATGGTAGCCTGTAGCAGGAGCAGTTCTTATGCTTTAGTTTAGATTTTTAAATTGTATGATGATTCTTTTTTATCTACAGCCTTATTTCTTTTAGGTCTAATTTAGTTTCTTCCAGACCCAGAGGGGTTGCCCAGCTCCGTGGCTTGATATAGATGTTTTTTCAAACATGAGTGTGTGGTTAGGGTCTATGAGATGGGGCGTGCCAGCATGGACTTGTCCCTGGAAGGAACAGTGTCGGGAGATGCTGGGGTTTGAGTTGAGAGCCTAACTGCCCTGACCGTCTCCTCTCGCCAGACTTTCAGTGCAATGCCCCACACCCGGATATGGAGTCAGACTGGATTGTAGCCTTGTTGACCTACTCTGATGAACGGTGGACCCCACAGCAGTGTCAGTTCCATGGAGATGACAATGGCTGAACTCCCAACCTGGACTCCAACAAGGAGTACCTCCAGGTGCATGTTTGATACCCAGGGATTGAGGCATATGTGTACATTGACAAGCAGGAGGATGGCCCTCAAACACTGTGGTCAAAAGACAGAAAATGAACACACATACAGGAGAATGCCATTTATTCATCTGCCCAAGCATACATGTGTGCCAGACACAAGTAGACTGTACCAGGCCCTGTCCTGCATGCTAGAGTGTGCTGAGTGGTAGAAGGAACCCCGCATCCCTGCCCTCATGGAGATCTAAGCCTGCAAGAAGTGGCCTGGTCAGGGTTCTGTTTGCTCTATCACTGTAGACATCCAGGGAACATTCCGTAAGCAGTTCAGATATTCCCCTCCTGGCACAGGAAGTCCCAGAGGCCTGGACCATGCTCCTGCGGGCAGGTCGACTGAGGTGCTGTGGAGCATGGTGGCATCTTGTGACCTTCACTGCTTGGAGCCCTGCCAAGGAGGACATATGACAAAACATTCCAAACAGGAGTGGAACTCCAGATGCCCAGATGCCTGGTAGAGTCTTTGCAGACTATTGTTTGCTTCTTTCTGAGTAAGACTCGCAGCCCATGTTGAGTCATTTTCCCATGCTGCAGACAGGGCTGGCTCTTGTCTACTGGGAAGGAATAAATAGGGGAAGAGCCAGCCACCAGCCTCATGCTAGAGCTGCTGGAGGCCAGCTCCAGGGGGTTCACGGAGACCCGAGAAGGAGGTGTGATGAGGCGAGGGAATGAGGAGTTGTGACCAGAGTTTTTTCAGGCAGTCTGGCAATCAAACATACTAGTTTGCGTTTATTTATAGTAAATTATAAATTAATCATTTTTTGTGATTAAACAATCACAAGGTGATTTCATTATTTTATCACAGACACTATATGTTCTCATGTTTTACCAAGATTTGTTATAAAGTTAATGATTAATACAACTTGCCCATAAACCCAGAACTGGTTTTTGTGGTTATCACTACCACCACCTGCTGGACTATTAACCTTATAAACTTAACATCCTATTTTATGAAAATATATAATTTTCTATAAAGAAAATAAAAAGTAAAAAAGGACAATCAGCTATTAAAGCAATAATATGTGGATTCACACAAAACTTACTTCATCTATTCTAAATACGCTATAATTGAACAATAGCAAAAGATTACTAATTATATCAAACTTAGTTAATTATACCTATTCTCACAATCTTCTATTGGATAATAGTTACATTTAATTTTCTTATACCATTGATTTACTTTGTAACAAATTTTTATTTTCTATGCTTTTAGAATTAAACACCATGGTGGCCTACTATGTTTAATTCTTACCCAGAGAGACAGAGAGTTCCATTTAACACATCTACCATCTACCCAAGCCCATTTAATCATGTCTTCATCATAAGCTCCGGTGTAAAGTAAAGGAGGATCTAGCCACAATAAATCTTGCATGCTGCTTCTACCCCTAGGGGCCCACCAAACTCGATTATTAATATTATATCCCACATGTTGTCCTGCTCTAATAGTAGGTAAAGGCTTAAGAGCTTTATTTTTTGGGGTTCCGGTTTTATGACTAATCTGATGTTTAACTATACCTATGTTATCTGTAACAGTTTTTACCTCAGTTTCTGTTAATTCCATATGCCACAATTTTAATAGAGAATCTCTAAATGTTTCATTTGCCATACAGTTAAAGGTACATTTTTGTTGCAGTGGATATTACAGTGATTGGTTCTATTGACGATTGGGTCGTCATGACCTCTCCTGTTCTCATTTGTATTTCCTGAGGCATAGCCGGTGTTGAAACATTGACTGCTTTATTACTGGCATTGTAGACACTGTATCCTCCAATTCTGGTTGCATTATTCTTTTCCAAGGGAGATTGAAACATATTATTCCTGTAAGGCAGGAGTATAACAGGATAATGGGAATAACCAGGCGACCATGAGTCACAGGACAGCTATGCAGAACTTTCCTCAAGACTTTCCATAGGGGTTGCCATGCACACGGATCACCTCTGGGGCTTTGCCTTCCAGGGAGTTGTCTTCATTCGGTTTCCATGCTCAGCCCCGGATTGTCAAGGCCTCCGCCATAGAGCAGGAGCTACTCTTATGACACACAAATGGCAGCCCTGTGACCCAAGATTGGCCTGTCCTAACTCTGACGTGACTCAGTAACCTCTGCTCTAAGAAGACATTGGAGTAAACAACAGGAGAGGGAGAGAGATCCCTTTAAACTCCAGGGAGTCCATGGAGGCTCTTATAGCACAAGCCCAAGGCCACTGTCACTGCCTCTCCAAAAATTATTCTCATTATTCACCTCCTGTGGCTTTCCATACTTTAGTCCTCAATTGTATATGCTCTCCACTTGCTGCCCACCTGTTTCTGTATGCATGGACAGCACCACATGTTGATCTGAATGTTTAATACTGACACATCATGAGTAGCCTAGAAGCACTGGCTGAATTGACATTTACCCATGTGCACTGGCTAAATTTTGGTCAAGTGGATATTGCCATTAAGAAACACTGTGACCAGCAAAGGAATGACATTCAGCAATTTCCAAAAGGACTTGATATTGTGGGAGGGGGCAGGACCTCAAAATGCTGAGAGGAGGTCAGAGGTCAGGACCTGGTACACAAGCATATTTTCTTGGGCAGGCTCTGCATGCCCTCTGACCCTTCAGCAACCCTGAGTGACGAGATGGACAATGAAGTCATGGGGTGTGGGTAGGGGGCAACTGTGAGTTGTGACTTTCATGGTGAGAGCATAAGAAGTGAGCTGGATGGAACTGGGCTGGGTCAGCAGGTAGATGTAACCTTGTTCCTTCAGAACAGCATCTGATGGACTATCCAAGGTGAACAGAGTGCCAAGAGAAGGGGTTATACTTCTAGATGTTCAATGATTAGGAAAAATGGAGCAACTTCCAATCAGATCTGCAAAAGTGAGAATACAAAAATAAGATACATTTTTTAAACATATTTTTTATTATAAAATTGTGGGGTACAGATAAGGGTTAGGTATACAAATGTGCATCGTTCAGGCACCCTTGTTAATAAGGGGTGTCTCCCCATCCCCAGACAGATATTGACTACCGTTAGTCCCACCTCCCTTCCCCTCCCTACCCCCCATAATTTCCAACCACTGACAGTCCTTTTTTATATAATTAAGGTAGATGTTCAAGGTCCACTATATGAGTGAGAACATGTGATACTGAGATCTTTGTTTCTGTGAGAGATCACTCAGTATTATAGGCACTAGCTCCATCCAGGTTGCTGCGAAATTCATGACTTTGTTCTTTTTTATGGCTGTGTAGTATTCCATTGTGTATATGTACCAGATTTTTTAAATCCAGTCCTCTTTTGATGGACAGCATGATTGGTTCTAGGTTCTTGCTATTGTGAACAATGCTGCGATAAACATTCGTGTGCAGGTATCTTTTTGATAGAGTGATTTGAGTTCTTCAGGGTATATTCCCAGTAGAAGGATTGCAGGGTCATATGGAAGGTTGATATTTAGAGTATTTAGGAATCCTCACACTGCTTTCCACAGAGGTTGCACTAGTTTGCACTCCCACCAACAGTATAGGAGTGTTCCCTTTTCCCCACACCCTCTCCAGCAACTGTTATTTTTTGAGTTATTGATAATGGCCATTCTGACTGGAGTTAGGTGGTATCTCAGTGTGGTTTTGATTTGTGTCTCCTTGATGATTAGTGAGGTTGAACATTTCTTCATGTGTCTGTTGGCCGCTCAGATGTCTTCCTTTGAGAAGTATCTGTTCATATCTTTTGCCCATTTTATAATGGGGCTGTTTGTTTTTTCCTCTCAGCACATTTGAGTTCCTTGTAGATCCAAGATGTTAAGCCTTTGTTGGACCTGGAGTTGGCAAATACTTTTTCCCAGTCTGTGGGCTGTCTCCTTGCTCTCTTGATGGTTTCTTTGGTTTTGAAGAAGCTTCTCGGTTTAATGAGATCCCATTTGTCTATCTTATCTCTTATGGGTTTCAGGTTTTGTTCAGGAATTGGATGCCAGTTCCAATTTCCATAAGGGTATGTCCTGCATTTTCTAAGGTTTTTATGATTTGAGGTTTTACATTTAGGTCTCTGATCCATTTAGAGTTAATTTTTGTGTGTGGGGACAGATAGGGGTCTTGTTTGAGTCTTCTGCATGTGGTCAACCAGTTTTCCCACACCATTCACTGAATAGATTCTCCTCTCCCCAGTGGTAGGTGGTGGAGGCTTTGTCGAAGATGAGTTGGTTGAGAAATTGAGGTTTAGCTTCTGGAATCTCAATTCTATTCCATTGGTCTATATGCCTGTTTTTGTACCAATACCAAGCTGTTTAGATTATTGTAGCTTTATAGTAAAGTTTGAAGTGTGGTAATGTGATACCACCTGCTTTGTTTTTTTTGCTGAGGATTGTTCTGGCTATTCTTGGTTGTTTGTGTTTCCATAAGAATTTGTGTATTGTTTTTTTTCTAGGTCTGAGAAGAATGTTGCTGGTAATTTGATGGGAATTGCATTAAATCTGTAGATTGCCTTAGGTAGGACGGACATCTTCACAATGTTGATTCTTCCAATCCATGAGCATGGAATATTTTTCCACTTGTTTGTGTCATCTTTGATTTCTTTGAGCAGTGTTTAGTAGTTTTCATTGTAAAAGTCTTTGACGTCTCTGGTTAGGAAGATGCCAAGGTATTTCATTTTTTTTGAGGCCCTAGTGAATGGAATTGTGCTTTTTATTTGGGTTTCTGTTTGTTTATTATTGGTGTAAAGAAATGCGATTGTCTTTTATACATTTATTTTATATCCTGAG
>NW_007259002.1:152279-195591 GCF_000164805.1 Carlito syrichta | reverse complement strand
GTCAGCCAGTTTTCCCAGCACATTTACTGAATAGGTTCTCCTCTCCCCAGTGGTAGGTGGTGGAGACTTTGTCAAAGATGAGTTGGTTGAGAAATTGAGATTTCACTTCTGGAATCTCAATTCTATTCCATTGATCTATATGCCTGTTCCTATACCAGTACCAAGCTGTTTTGATGATTGTAGCTTTACAGTAAAGTTTGAAGTCTGGTAATGTGATACTGCCTGCTTTGTTTTTTTGTTTTTTGCTGAGGATTGTTCTGGCTATTCTTGGTCATTTGTGTTTCCATATGAATTCGTGTTGCTTTTTCTAGGTCTGAGAAGAAAGTTGCTGGTAATTTGATGGGTATTGTACTGAATCTGTAGATTGTCTTAAGTAAGATGGACATTTTCACAATGTTGTTTCTTCCAACTTATGAGCATGGGATATTTTTCCACTTGTTTGTGTCATCTTTGATTTCCTTGAGCAGAGTTTTATAGTTTTCGTTGTAAAGATCTTTCACATCTCTGGTTAGGAAGATGCCAAGATATTTCATTTTTTTGTGTGGCTATTGTGAATGGAATTGTGGTTTTTATTTGGGTTTCTGTTTGTTTATTATTGGTGTAAAGAAATGCGATTGTCTTTTATACATTTATTTTATATCCTGAGACTTTGCCAAAGGCCTTTATCAGTGTAAGGATGTTTTTGACAGATTATCTTGGGTTTACAAGGTACACAATCATGTCATCTGCAAAGAGAGATAACTTGACTTCCTCTTTTCCTATTTGGATACCCCTGATTGCCTTCTCTTCTCTGATTGCTGTAGCCAGGACTTCCAATACTATATTGAACAGGAGGGATGAGAGTGGGTATCCTTGTCTTGTTCCAGTTTTCAGGGGAAATGGTTCCAATTTTTGTCCATTTAGGAGTATGCTGGCTGTGGGTTTCTCTTAGATGGCCTTTACTATTTTGAGGTATGTTCCCTGTATGCCTAGATGTTGGAGGGTTTTTATCAAGAAGGGGTGCTGGATTTTATCAAAAGCTTTTTCTGCATGTAATGATGTAATCATGTGGTTTTTGTTTTGACATCTGTTGATGTATTTAATTGCATTTATGGTTTTATGAGTGTTGACCCAGCCTTGCAACCCAGGGATGAAGCCTACTTGGTCATGATGGATGATTTTTGAGATGTGTTGTTGAATCCGATTTGCTAGGATCTTGTTGAGAATTTTAGCATCTATGTCTTTACCTGGCTTGGGTATCAATGTGATGTTAGCTTCGTAAAATGATTTGGGGAGAGTTCCATCTTTTTCAATCACCTGGAATACTTTCAGTAGGATTGGTATCAGCTCTTCCTTAAATGTCTTGTAGAATTCTGCTGGAAAGTCATCTGGACCAGGGCTTTTTTTGTAGGTAGTTTTCTTATTATGTAGTCAGTTTCCTCGATTGTTATTGGTCTATTTAGGGTCTCAATTTCTTCTTGTTTCAACCTAGGCAGGTTGTGTGATGTCAGAAAGTCCTGCATTTCCTTAAGGTTTTCAAGTTTTGTTCCATACAAGTGTACGTAGTAGTCGCTAATGAACTTTTTTATTTCTTCAGGGTCAGATGTGACTTCTTCTTTTGTGTTTCTGATTGTGTTTATTTTGGCTTTTTCTCTCTTTTTCTTGATCAGTCTAGCTAGGGAACCATCCATCTTGTTTATCCTTTCAAAGAGCCAGCTTTTTGTTTCATTGATTTTTTGTATTATCTTTTTGTCTTCCCTGTCTGGGATTTGGGCTTTTATTTTGGTGATCTGGATTCTTCTGCTGAAATTAGGGTTTTGGTGGTGTTGCTTTTCCAGCTTCCTTAGGTGGCTTGTTAGGCTATTAATTTGTGATTCTTCTATTTTCTTCATGTGCATTTGTAGGGATATAAATTCCCCTCTTACTTCAGCTTTCATGGCATCCCAGAGATTTTGGTAAGATGTTTCTTCATTTTCATTTGTTTCCAGGTATCGTTTGATCTCTGTTTTGATTTCATCATTGACCCAGGAGTTATTTAGCATCATGCTGTTTAGTGTCTATGTCTTTGTGGGTTTTAGGGGGACCTTGTTGGTGTTGATGTTTATTTTTATTCCACTGTGGTCCATGAAGGTATATGGTAAAATTTCGGTTTTTTAAAATTTGCTTATACTTGATTTATGGCCAAGTATGTAGTTGGTCTTAGAGTATGTTCCATGTGGTGATGAGTAGAATGTATATTCTGTGGTCTTTGGATGGAGTGTTCTGTAGGTATCAATTAAGTCCATTTGGTCAAGAGTCACATTGAGGTTTCAGATCTCACTGCTGATTTTTTGTCCTGATGATCTGTCTAGGGTTGTGAGTGGGGTGCTGAAGTCTCAGGTATGATGGTGTTGGAGTTGATATCTTTTTTTAGTTTACCTAGAAGCTGCTTTATGAAAGTTGGCACTCCTATGTTGGGTGCATATATGTTTAAGATGGATATTTCTTGTTGATGGATTGAACGTTTTATCATTATGTAGTGGCCTTCTGTATCTTTTTAATTTTTAATAGCTTGAAGGGTATTTTGTCTGAAATTAAGATTGCTACTCCTTTTTTCTTTTGTGTTCCGTTTGCTTGAAAGTTTGTTTCCCATCCTCTTACTTTGAGTCTGTGAGTGTCCTTTCTAGTGAGGTAAGTCTCCTGAAGGCAATAGATTGTTGCCTGGTGATTGTTTATTCATTTTGCCATTCTATGTCTTTTCAGTGGTGCATTTAGTCCATTCACATTTAGGCTAATTATTGAAATGCAAGAGTTGATCCCTGTAATAAGGTTCTTACAGAGTTGTTGTTCCTGTTTGTTTGTTGTCTTTCTTTGGTTTTGGAGTTGGTTCATGTGTGTTTTTAATCTTTTGCCTGTATGTTTGTGAAGAATGTTGTTGTTCTCTTTTCCTTTTCTTTTGTGTTCAGTACTTTCTTAAGTGTAGAGGTGGTCTGGTGGCAGCATAGGTTCTTAGGGATTGGATATCTGGAAAAGATTTCAATTCTCCCTCACTAATGAAGCTTAGCTTGGCTGGGTAGGTTATTCTTGGTTGAAATTGTTTATCTTTTAGAACTTTGAAGATAGGGCTCCAGGCTCTCCTAGTGTGGAGGGTTTCTGTAGATAAATCTGCTGCTATTCTAATTGGTCTTCCCTGGTCAGTAGTCTGTCCTTTTTCACTTGCTGCCTTTAGGTTTTTCTTTTATAACTACTTTGTTTAGGCGGATTATTATGTGTCTGGGAGTTGGTCTTCTCATTTGTTGTCTTGCAGGGGTTCTCTGAATCTCTTGTGTTTGAATTTTTGCATCACTGATGAGATGAGGGAAGTTTTCTTGAATGATTTCATGAAATGTTTGTTCCCATATGACTTCGGACTCTCTCTCTGCCTCAGAAAAGCCAATTACTCTTAGATTGGGTCTCTTGAAGTAATCATTCTTCATCTGTTCTGACTTTTTAATCTTCTTTTCTATGTTTTTGACAGTTTAGGTTAGTTCTGTATTTTGGTCTTCAAGTTCTGAGATTCTTTCTTCTGCTTGGCTAATTCTGCTTTCCATGCTTATTAGTTTGTTATTTATTTCCATCACAGTATTCTTTACTGCTGTTATTTCTGTCATCACCTCCTTCCTATTTCCTCTTGTCTCTCCTCAATTTTTTAAATTCTCTCTATTAATGCCTTAATGTCTGGGTTTGTTGCTTGTGACCAGTCATTCTAGGGGCTTTTCATTGTTTGTGTTCTGAAGTCTGTTTTCTCAGTGTCTGACCTTCCAGGGGTCTGTGTGAGCCCTATATTCTTGTTTTGGTTTTTCTTCATTTGTGCAGATTTTTCCTCTCTACCTTTCTTTTCCCTCCACTTCCCCGTCTTCTTTAATTCTGTTCTTCAGGGGTGCAGGGGTTTCTTTTGCTTCTGTTTGTTCAATTTCCCATTCCTCCTAATGTATTTCCTCTTGCTCTGTTCAGTTCTGGAGTTGGACTGTAGGTTGAGGGCAGTCCTTTTTGCAGTTTTGGGATTTAACTGGGGGGGGGCTGTGATTCAGAATCTCTCTGCAGATCCCGGTATCCATCAACAGGTGTATGGATAGTCTGAAAACCACTTCCCACTGCCTTGGAGTCTGTCCATGCAGTGGGGTTGTAGGTTTACTCCCTGAAAGCAAAATGAGGTTAACAGAGGGAAGAGAGTGGAGCAGGCAGCGGGGGGAAAGGGGGTGGAGAGAGAGAGGGGTGAGAGGGAAAACAGTTGAGTGCACCGACTGGTAAGTGAAAAGAGACACAAGGACTGAGACAAATATCAAGAAAAACAATAACCATGACTGAAAACTAACCAACAACCATATAAAAAGCTAAAACATAGCTGCTAACGTACACGCTGGCCAATCTCCATATTAGCAATGATGCTAACGTACACACTGGCCAATCTCCATATTGGTGTGCTATTCCTTTATACAAAAATGGGATTTACAGAGAAATAAGAAAAAAGGAAAAAGAAAAAAGAAAAAAGGGAAAAGGTATAGATTAAAGTCAGTAGACTAACAGAACCAACCAAGCACACTCTGAGAGTTTTCCTTTAAGTCCAGTATCTTTCAGCTCTGATTTCTGGCTGTCTTTGCAGGATGGTAGAATTGTTCACAGTTAGGGTCAGTTGCCCCTGGCCTGCTGTGAGGAACAGTTCAGTTATGGGCCCCCTGCCCAGTCTATTCCAGTCTATTTATCAAGAGGGATGAGCCTCTGCCATGCCTGTTTTGATGTTGTTACCTTGGATCCCCAGCAGGTGGTGCTATCTCACAGCTGCCGTCCAGAAGGGAGTGAGCTGGTTATGGATCTGTGATCTGCCACGGCAACTTCCCTGTACACCGCGGGATTTCTACAGGCCTATCTCCGGGCTAGGGGCGTGGTGTGGCAGTGGCAGCAGCAGCCAGGCAGCGGCAATCTCAGAAGATCCTGCTTGTGGGGGCTTCACGGTCTGAAGTTGTGGGTTGCCTCAGGCATGAGCTGGCAATGACTACAGCAGTGGCATCCGCGACTGCGGGAGCAGCCCAGACTGCCGTGATATCTGAGTAGCGACAGCGGGTGACGGTGGCGGCTGAGCTCCCTGTGAAGGGCAGGCTGAGGAAGATGGGAACTGCAACCCATGGGAGAGTGCTAGGGTCTTTATGAGTGTTCTCTTTTGCAGAGGGTCTCACAGATCATGCTACCCTGTTGCCATCTTGCCGGAAGTCTCAAGATACATTTTTAAGGTATCTGATTCAGTGTCAGATATATTGAGTTTTTTTTCCAGTGGATTTGCAAACTGACACTAACTGCAACTATGCTGTGATGCAAAAGTGCAGGCTGAGAGCAGAGTCTAATGATGTGTCCTTGCAGAAGCCCTGCTCTATGTGGGAGGCCGGCCCTTACTCCTGCAATGTTTTTCCAGGTGGATTTGTGCTTTTTGGCTGTGCTCACAGCCATTGCCACACAGGGAGCAGTCTAGGGAGACCCAGAACAGCTACTACATTAAGTCCTACAGGTTGGAGGCCAGCACCAATGGCAAGGACTGGATGGTGTACCAGCATGGCAAGAACCACAAGGTGAGTCCTATGGCAGGTTTTCTGGAGCAACCAGTGGGTGGGACTGGCATCTGACCATGCCCATGCAGGGGAGGGGACTGATGAGGAGGCTCAAGTAACCCATGGTGGCAAGGGTTTCACTGGCCTAGAAAACCTTCCAGCTTTGACTGAAGTGGCTAAAAACACGACTTCTCCTGCAGAGTGGCCACTGCCATGTCTGTACTGCAGAAAGTCAGCTTATGGTGTCTGACTTCAAATGATGGGGAGGATGCATCCCAGTCATGTTCCTGCTCAGGACTCAATGAGTGTTTGTGGCCGAGTCCCTCACACATGCTGGGTGAACAGTTACAGAAGGGCAGCTGCTACTGGTCAGGAGTTGCTGAGATCCTGAGGAGGAGTCACAGTGTCCCACAGAAGAAAGAGGACCGGGAATAATGAGGAATTCAGCCTGCCAGGGCTTGAATGGTCATGCCCATCAGGGAGACACTAAATTTCTGTTCAGTGCCTCTGCATCTGCAGCCCCTTTTCAGGGTCTGTGTAGGTGACATGGCTTTGACTGTGCAGTCACGTGGCAGAGGGTCTGGATCTCTCTTCTCTTAAGTACATGGCACTCTGGGTCTGTAGCCAGTGCAGTAAAACTGGTGGCATGGCACACACAACATGTGAGGGCTCCTTGGAGACTGCCCATGTCACCTGTGTGGGACGCAGACATCTGTGATGCAAGCTCAGGCACAGTGCCCTACAGATATGGGCTGGCTCTGAGGGCAGGAAGGAGAGCATGATGTCTCTGAGATTCCCACAGGACACAGCTGCTTGGTCTCCTGCAGAGTTGCAGTTCTGCCTGGTTTCACTCTGTTGAGGGGAATTGTCAACATGGAGCACGTGTGACCTAGAGGGCCTAGAGACATTATCCAAAAGGCATCTACTTGGCCCCTGTCACTACCCTGAGACAGCTTGCTCTGGTCAGTGACACCAGAAATCTCAGACCCAGAAAATCTTAAACCCTAATGTCAGTGGTCTCACTTGGGAAATGGAAGTTTTTAAAGAAGTGGACACTTTAAAAATCAAAGTTGCCATTGTAACATGGCTCCATCTGTCTGAAAATCATGACTTCTGGGTCTTCTCAGATATTATATGCAGAATTACCCCATTTCCCCATAAAGAAAGTGAGGTGCTTAGATGTCAGAGACTTTAGAAGCTCCCGGGCTAAGTCCTCACCCCACCCCACTCCACACTTTCCAGTAAGAAACTGGTGGATCCCGGAATGTTGGTGGCTGGTGGGGCCAAGAGTGAGGCCAGCAGTGGGGCAGACATGGGAGGGGAGTGGGCTCCTTTGCATGGCTCCCTGTCCAGTGCAATGACTAAGCACACAGGCCAGAGGAAGATGGTAGCATGAGCTGATGCTAAATGCGAAGATGTGTCAGATGCTATTTTAAGCAGCATCTGTAGAAACACCACTGTGGAAATACCTTAGCATTGCACACTTGGGCTGAAAATCCTCCCAGCTCCATCCCAGTGTTCACTCTGTGGGAGACAATTCTGGAAACTCAGTTTCACATCCTAGCCTTTAGAGTGATCCTCCACTTTTCCATGTTGGCTGCATTCTTATCCATTCTTGTGCCCCCTCTTCTCACCCTCGACTACACTTCTTTCCTAGTTAGGGTTTTTTGTTTTGTCTTGATGAATCAGCCCTGCCCACATACTGGGAGCAGGGCAGAGGCAAAGCCCTTCTCCTCCTACTATAAATGCATCCTCCGTGTACTTGGGGGGAGGCAAGAAAGTGGAACGTGGTTGGTTAGACATTGCCCACGCCACAGGCTCCCTTGTCCACCCGTCTCTGGCAAGTGCCATCCCGCCTGCCCCTCAGTCCACAGATCCTCTCTCAGACATCCACATTTAGTGCACAGGTGGAGTGCCAAGGACAGGACCCAGCAGGAAAGTGAGGTGGAGATGGAGGCTGCCCTCTCTGGCAGGAAGGGGGAGATTTGCACATGTCTTTCCAGTACGCCAGATGGAAGCATGATGGTGACATTGGGGCAGAAGGGTGGGAACTCAATTTCAACTCCCTGGTCGCTGTCAACACCAGCACAGCACACCAGAAACCAGGACACTGGGGAAATTGGAGGGGGGTGAGATCAATGAGCACTCGGGGCAGGTGGGGGCAGCTGTGGTAGGTCTTTGCAGAACACTGTTTACAGTTTGGATCCAGGCCGGGCCTAAGCCGAATGACTTTCCTCTTGCTGCCAGGAGGCAAAGAAGATTAAGGAGCCTCCCCTGACAGAGAGTAGCCTCTTTTGATCTCTCTCCATCCAGTTGGTCCCCAGGAGGCTCCCAAGAGTGCCAGCTCATGCCCACTGGGCTGTCAAAAGCCTCCTCTGGGCACAACACAGCAGTTATATAGGCCACGTGCACAGCACGCCCCAAGTCCTGGTCTGGTCCATGTGCTGTACATACAGGGCTGGGACTCTCACATAGGACAGGCCTCCTTGTGTGAATTCTTGGCATGACCACAAGGTGAGAGTACATCACCTGGTGGACCATGGCAACCTACAAGCTCCCTGAAGTTGTTCAGGGACATTCCTCTAGAAATCATGAGCAGAAGCAGCTGCTTTGCACTAGTAAGAGCCTAGATTCTGGCATGGCATTGTCCATGCAGTAGTATACAGTTCACATGTCTGCACTTAACTGCAGAAAAAGGTGTGTACACACGTTCCAAGAGGATGTGTGGAGGGTGGTGGGACAGATTCAGCATAAGATCAAGGTCGAGGATCTACCCTCCTCTGAGCTGTCCAAGGGGGTAGGCTCTGTCTGAGGAACAGACCCAGGATGGTGGCAGGACAGGGAACAGAGACCATCACCCTTATCTGTCTGGGCAGAAGCCCAGTTCTCATTTGATTAACATGGGCATCTCCATGTTGATGCAACCCCAAGTGTCTTGCTCTTAGTCATGGTGTGGCTGAGCTGTTCTGATGTATTCTGAAGAAATTTGGGCCAAAAAAGAGAGTCTGTGGGGTGCTGGATACACTCGGGTGTCTAGATTGAGGCTAGCAGGTGAGATGGGTGAGGAAAGGTTTGGGCCCCCATGAAAAGGGTCAGAAGAGCCTGAGCATCTCATTTCACTCCAGTCATGGCCTCCAAAGGGTTCAGAACATCTTCGGGACCAGCTTGTTTGCTTCCAAGTTTTGTAGTGCCACAGATAGTAGAATGGAAGCTTTCAGAGACCAAGTGACTCACCCAGGGACCAGGAACCTTGGAGTCCTGTGGGGGTATCCAGTTGCCAGTGTGAGTTCCCAGCTGGTGCTCCCTGTCTGGTCTATGACTGCCTCTCATCTTGCATCTGGAGGGAAGCAGCTTCCTACCATTCCATTTTAGAGCTAAGTGTGTGTGTGCCTGGAGAATGTTCTTGGAGTTTGGACAGGGCCCACCATCAAACTGTGAGGGCACAGAACTGAAATATGTCACTGTTTATTTGACTTGGTCATATCCCTTCAGGACAAACAGGTCACTTCAAAAATCCTCTGTCCTATATTTACTTCCTAAATTATAAAACAAGTCATGTTTAAATCAGAGACTCGGGAGGAAAGGAAGGTGGTGTCAGAAAACCAACACCCAACTGCTGACTTTCAGCATGGGGCACGTGACATCTGGCTCCTTTGACAATGTCCTGTGCAACCTTGGGAACTTCTGACCAGCCCAGTGTCTTCATGTCCCCACCCACCATAGCAGGCTCCACAGCTGCTATGGCAGGGCACCTGGGATCTGGAGGGAAGACCTCTGCAGACAGGGTCAATGTGCTAGACATACAGAGCTCTTCTTGAGAAGAAGCAGTTTACTAACTTGAAAAGCAGAAAGGTTCCATGGAATACTTACTGGCCTCTCTTAAAACTGTGTGTCTGGGATGGACCGTGGTGAGTCATCCAGACTTATCTCTGTATCAGATGGTTCCTCAAGCATATGTTGCCCATTCTGCCCCAGCCTTATTCTTCTCTTGAGGATGCCATTATTCCTTCTATTCATCATTTGTGGCAGGTACAATGGCTCATGCCTGTAATCCCAGCACTTTGGGAGGCTGAAGCAGGAGGATCACTTGAAGCAAGGAGTTCAAGACCAGCCTGGGCAACATAGAAAGATCTTATCTCTACAAAAATTAAAAAAAAATAATTTGAGTTTCCAAAGAACCTTTATCTCTAACCTGGTGGATGGCTGGCATCTCTCATTCCTGCTATAGTGGTAATGATGCTGTGTTTTACATAAGATGAGGACAATGCATTACACTGTAGCATGCTCCAGCCTTCAGATGTCAAAGATTTGCAGCTTGGTCTAACAATGACTGTGTGCTCTGAAGAAGGCTGACATCCTTTCAAGTTCAAGTCTCTGGATGTATCATTCGCCCCACTTAATTAGGACTGAGCTGAGCCCAGTGCTGAAGTAATTAGATTTGTCCCTTATCCACTTTCTGTGGGATGAGCTCAGAACTCTAGCCTCCCCACTTAGGCAGCTCCAGGGAGAATGTCATTAAGCAGAGCTCAGGCCTCCTCCATCAGGCCATGAGGTTAGTGTCACCCTTTCCCATGGGTGCTGCACTGTCGCAACGGGCTGGGACTCACTCCCTTGGTGCTTTCAGCTTTGATGCTAAATCCCTGGTGCTCCCAGGTCCCTGTGGAGCACAGAGGCCAGTGACAAAGCACATGGGATGTGGAAGGAAGGGTGCCATGGCTTTGCGTGGACTGATATGTCACTGTTCCTGCCCCAGTGATTCTGGGTGAGCTCTGGGGAAGTGGGATCGCCCCCTGCTGTCATTTGGCCTGGGTTCCTTGGGCTGCCAAGATTCTGCCAGAAGATACTGCAGGTGACAGGGGCCTCAGAGGCCTCACTCCATGTTCCCTGGGCTAAAGGCACCTCCTGAGAAAACCCTTGAGAGAAGTTTTTTTTGGTGAGGAGGGCCCATCTCACCAGTGCAGATGTCTATTCTTCCCTTCATCTTGCCTGGGACTCTGGCTATTCCCTCCTGCCCTAGTCTCTGAGCTGCCCTCCTCCAATAATTTCCTATCCCAGATCCTGAAACCCTAATCCACAGTAGGTCATATGCTGGGACTCAGCATCTCGATGGGGCTAACATAACCCCCTGATAGAGCCTGTGGCCCCGGGCCCCTACAGATGGGGATGTGCATTCCCCCAGGACATGGCCGCCTGTTCCTCTCCCTCCTCCTCCATATCATAAGAGCTTCTTCGTGACAAAAACAGCCTCAGAGTAGAGGGGGACAGCATGGGACAGCACAGCCATGCATGGTCACCCTGCCTTCATCTGATCTCACTCTCTTTCCAAATTTATATATACACATCATATTTACATTTGTATATCCACACACATACACATCCCACCCAACTCTGTATCTGGCTAAGTTCCCACATCTACTAGAATGGAATAAGCTTTAAAATGGGTTCATCATCTTTAAAGGGAACTTTAAAAGAGAAATCTCAGGAATCTGATTTACAAATAACAAAGACAGGGTCCACCTCCTTAATATCATTTCCCGCCTGCAGCAGTCTCTCCCCCTTGCCTGGTTGGTGCAGCAAATTAACTAAGCAGGAGGCATTCATTGGTTGGCAGTTCATTTTTACACATAGACCCAGTGGTGGTTTTGGAGCAAATGCCAGGGAAGGGATGAGCAGGGGGACAGTGCTGCAGTTGATGAGTTGCTGGGTCTGCCCAATTGCCTGAGCCTGGTTTCTAAGATGTGCCACTGGACTCCTAGTCTCTGCCCTCCATCTCTCCTCTCTCACCTCCTCCTCCTTCCCCTTGAGCATCTGTGCCATGTCCACTGAAAAGGAGAACATTGGATGTAATGAAACATTTATTAGTCGAGATAAATACTTATATTCAAAAAAGAAGATCTCACACATGATTCCTACCTCAGGGCTCCGATCTGTGCTGTCTTTGAAATTTTTCTAGTTTCTTTGCAATCCCTGAAGCTGGCTGAGTTCAGATATTTACATGCCACAAATATGAAGAGACGGGCGAGTACAGGCCAGACCTCGAGCCCTGCTCCAACTGAGGCAGTGCACACGGTAGAAACACTGTCCATGAACCACAGGGCCTGCCTTACATGGGGGTCACAACAATATGTGCCACCATGAATCCATGCAGTCTCTCCTCCTAGGAACTCAGAGTCTTGGACAGAGTCTTCCATTCCTCTGGGCAGGCATGATGGCAAATCCTGGGCACATAGCACCCATATTGTCCTGGGCCCCTGGATAGCATAATGACATGTAGTGTCCATATTGTCCTGGACTTCCAGATGACACGTAGCATCCACACTGTCCTGGGACCCTGGATGGCACTATGACATGTAGCATCCATACCATCCTAGGTGCCCAGATAGCACAGTGGCATGTAGCATCCACATTATCCTGGGCCCCTAGATGGCATAAGAACATGTAGCATCCACATTGTCCTGGACACCCAGATGACACGTGGTGTCCACACTGTCCTGGGTCCTTGATGGCATAATGACACCTGATCCTGGGTCCCCAGATGGCATGATGACAAATAGCATCTACATTATCCTGGGTGCCTGGATGGCACAATGACACATAGCATCCACACTATCCTGACCACCCAGGTGGCACGATGACACATAGCATCCACACCATCTCAGGCACCCAGATGACACAATGACACATAGCATCCACATCATTCTGAACTCCTGGATGGCATGATGACACATAGCATCTATATCATCCTGGAAACCCAGATGACATGATGACACCTAGCATCAATACCATCGTGGGCCCCTAGATGGCACAATGACACATAGTGTCCACCCTGTCCTGGATACCCAGATGGCATGATGACATGTAGTATTCACATCATCCTGGCCCCAGGATGGCAAAATAACACATAGTGTCCATACTGTGTTGAGCCCCTGGATGGCACAATGACACAGCACCCACATCGTCCTGGGTACCCAGATGGCACAATGACTCAGTGTCTACACTGCCCTGGGTCCCTGGATGACACATAGCATCTACACCATCCTGGTTACTCAGATGACATAACACTATCTGTACCCAGATGGCATAATGACACATACCATCTACACTGTCGTGGACCCTTGGATGGCACAATGATACATGATGTCCACACTGTCCTGAGCCCCCAGATGGCACAATGACACATGGCATCCATACTGTCCTGGGCCCTGGACGTTGATGGCAAAGATCAGTGGCAGATAGAAAAGGGATTTAAGCCAAGCAGGAAGTCCCACTGTCAAGAGACATGTCAGGTCGGCAGGCTGCAGTGCTCATTGGCAGGGTCACTGCATGTTCTTTTAAGATGACTTAAGAAGGGGTCAGCCAAGTAGAGGCAGCAAAGACTAGAAATGGTGGTGAGACCAGAAGGGGCGACCTCAGAAGCCACCAGTGATGCATTCTGACTGAATGCTTCTTACTAGAATATATGTATGTACATTATTTTATGTTAAATCATATTACATAATCCACACCTTACGAACCCACAGGCATGGGGAAGACATGCCAACATTTTCCTGGGGGATGCAGGTAACAGCCAACTGAGATACTGGGTGACAGCTGATAACTGGCAGTCCCACTCCTCACCCCCACTGAGTTGCAATTCAGAAACCCATGAACTGCTGCTGGTTTTCAGATTTTGTCTTTCTGAAAATAACCCTCAGGTCTCAGGGAACAAATGAAAAATGTTAGATTTTGTTCAGAATTCAGCGAGGCACCAGATGGATTGTCCAGACAACTTTGTGTAGTGGATTGTTTTTTAAAAGTGGTTTGCAAAAATGGACTTGAAGAAATTTCTGTGCTCAACACAACATTTTGCTAACACACAGACATGTATGTATTCTTAATAATTACAACACAATCAACACTGTCACCAGAAAGCAAGGATCACCTTGAACATGCTCCTGATTTTTCACTCGGTGCTAAACTTCCACAGAAAGATTTTTCTTTTAAAATTAAAATTCATTTAAAAATGTAATTAAATGCATCAATAGGTGCAAAAACAAGAACCACATGATTATATCACTAAATGCAGAAAAAGTTTTTGATAAAATCCAGCATCCCATCTTGATAAAAACCCTGAAACACCTAGGTATAGAAGGAACATACCTAAAAACAGTAAGTGTCATTTACAAAAAACCCACAGCTAACAGTTGCTAAATGGAGAGAAATTGGAAACATTTCCCCAAACAGGAACAAGACAAGGCTGCCCACTCTCACCCCTCTTGTTCAACATTGTGTTGGAAGTCCTAGCTTGGGCAATTAGACAAGAGAAGGAAATCAGGGGTATCCAAATAGGAAAAGAGGAAGTCAAGTTATCCTTCTGTGCTGATGGTATGATCCTATACCTTGAAAATCCAAGAAAATCTACCAAAAACCTGCTGGTACTGATAAAGGACTTTGGAAAAGTCTCAGGGTACAAAATGTGCAAAAGACAGTTGCATTCCTAAACACCAACAACAAGCAGGCAAAGACCCAAATTAAAAACACAATCACATTCACAATAGCCACACAAAAAATGAAATACCTCGGCATCTTCCTAACCAGAGAAGTGAAAGACCTTTACAACGAGAATTACAAAACACTGCTCAAAGAAATCCAAGAAGACACAAACAAATGGAAAAAGTATTCCATGCTCATGGATAGGAAGAATCAACATTGTTCAGATGTTCATCCTACCAAAGTCAATCTACAGATTCAATGCAATACCCATTAAGTTACCAACATCATTTTTCTCAGACCTGGAAAATGACAATACAGAAGTTCATATGGAAACATAAATGACAATGAATAACCAAAACAATCTTTAGCAAAAGAAATAAAGCAGGAGGTATCACACTTCCAGACTTCAAACCCTACTATAAGGCTATAGTAATAAAAACAGCCTGATATTGGTACAAGAACAGGCATATAGACCAATGGAACAGGACAGAGACTCTGGAAGCCAAGTCTCAATTTCTCAACCAACTCATCTTTGACAAAACCTCCAACAACAATTACTAGGGAGAGGAGAACCTATTCAGTAAATGGTGCTGGGAAAACTGGCTGATCACATGCAGAAGATTGAAACAGGACCCCTACCTATCACCATACACAAAAATTAACTCTAAATGAATCAAAGACCTTAACGTAAAACCTCAAACTTTAAGAGTCTTAGAAAGTTTCCTTATGGAAATTGGAACTGGGAGCCAATTCCTATTCAGAAGCTAAATGCCCAGACCGTAAGAAATAAGAGACAGGTGGGACCTCATCAAACTAACGAGCTTCTGCAAAGTAAAAAAAACCATCAAGAGATCAGGGAGATAGCTCACAGAATGGGAAAAAATATTTGCTATCTGTATATCTGACAAAGGCCTAACATCTAGGATCTACAAGGAACTCAAATGTGCTGAGAGGAGAAAACAAACAGTCCCATTAAAAAGTGGGCAGACTGGGCTGGGTAACTCAGTCTGTAATCCCAGCACTTTGGGAGACCAAGGCAATTGGATTGCCTGAGTCCGCGGGTTCGAGACCCACCCGGGCAACTTGGTGAGACCTCGTCTCTACAATAAATGAAAAATTAGCCAGGTGTGGTAGTATGTGCCTGTAGTTCCGGCTACTTGGAAGGCTGAGGTGAAAGAATCGCTGGAGCCCAGCTGGTCGAGGCTGCAGTGGCCAGGAGCGTGCCACTGCACTCAGTCTGGGCAACAGAGTGAGACTCCGACTCAAAAATAAAAAAGTGGGCAAAAGACATGAAGACACTTCTCAAAAGAAGATATATGGGCAGCTAACAGACACTTGAAAAAGTGCTCAGGCTCACTCATCATCAGAGAAATGCAAATCAAAACCACATTGAGATACCACCTATCCCCAGAAAGAATGGCCATCATTAATAAAACAAACAACAGAGGCTGGCGAGGATGCGGAGAAAAAGGAGTGCTTCTACACTGCTGGTGGGAATGCAAACTAGTGCAACCTCTTTGAAAGACAGTGTGGCAATTTCTGAAAGAACAAGAAATTGACCTTCCATATGACCCAGCAATTCCTCTATTGGGAATATACCTGGGGGAACTCAAATAGTTCTACAAAAAAGATTCCTGCACACGTATGTTGGTTGCAGCTCTATTCACAATAGCAAAAATATGGAACCAACTGTGTTGCCCATCAAAGCTGGACTGGATAAAAAAAATGTGGTACATATATACAATGAAATATTATGAGCCATAAAGAAGGACAAACACATGAACTTCACAGTGACTTGGATGGATTTAGAATCGGTCATACTCCGTGATGTATCACAGAAAGAAAGAACAGAGTACCATATGTTTTCACTCATAAGCAGACCTTGAACAATTATTACAATACTATAAGAAAGGGATTGGTGGTTGAGGGAAACTGCTAGGGGAGGGTACCTGCATAATCAATGTTTGCAAACCTAACCTGAATTGTACCCCACATCTTTATAATAATAAAAACTAATAAAAGAAAATGAAAGAAAATGCTATCTATCCTCTGTGATCCAGCTTTTGGAGCAGTTGGTAAATCCAGTCCCTATGTTAGATGTTGGCCTACCTGGGCATCTCATACTCTGCCACCCTCTGAGTTCTCTCACCATTATGGATGCCTCACTGCAAAATGAAGGCCTGAGCATCTGAGCATCAAGGTGGACTTGGGAATCATGGCTTTCAGAACTTGAACTCTCACAGTTGCCTGAAGTTCCACTGTGACTTGAGCCTTGGCAACCACTTCAATGCTACCCCTGAGTGCAGGGTCAGTAGGGAGGGCCATTGAACCCTTATATCTGTCTGCAAGCCTGTTATCGACTTTATGCTCCTGAAGGAGAGGCCAAGGCCTCTAAGGTTGATAGATATGCCAAGAGTGGCTCAGCGAGCTGGCAGGGAATAGGGAGTAAAACCAATCTCCTGACTCTGTTTCCTGTGCACAAACCTGTTACCTTGCATTGCCTCAACTGGAAGCCAAGAGTCCATCTCAGGGAACCTTATCAGAACACTGGTAGAGGATGATTCTACAGCCACAGACGCATCGAGAAAGCCATAAAGATACACAATATATGATCACATTTACCAAATATAGATAGGGAAGATGCAAGGAGGAAGATAGAGACCTTGTGAGTCCATTGGGTCATGAGAAATAGAAACTGCTTAATGTTTCATTGAAAATGGATTTTCATAAGTTGCAGTTTTATATCTTTAGGTGTAAGACAATGTGCAGAGACTGAGGTGTTGTTACTCGTGATTCTTGCTTATTAATGATTCGAACTGTTATTGAACCAGTGAATCAAACAACCCTGCTCTTCTTGTGAATGGGGTAATCCCCTGCGTGCTGGCACAATCCAAGTGCATTAAGAACCCACAGCACTCCTCTGCAGCAGCACAGAGGACAACTGACACACCCATCTCAGAATAGACACTCTCAGAGTCCCAGTCCCAACAATGTGGTCACTTGCAGTAAGGCCTGGGGGGACCTCCCATTCCAGCCTACACAGGCCCCTCTTTTAACAGACCAAGGGGGCTCAAGACATTTGCCCACACTTGTGAGCTAGTTGGCAGCAAAGCCCGACCCTGGTTCCTGGTTTAGTGGTGTTTGTGTTCCTCTGCATTACACTCAGGGTGACAGTGTGTGAGAGCTCTTGAGGGAGCATGTGGCTCCTCCAGTAAGGGTTTCAGAGGATAGAGGCAGAGACTGGAGGCAGAGGCCAGAGGTAGCTCCAGACACCAGGACAAGAGCAAACAGCCCAGGACGTAACTAGGGTCAGAACTAAGGAAGGTGATTGGCAACTAGGATCCTTCATTTGACTTCAGGCACAAGAAGGGTGACTGAAGCAGCAGAGTAGAGGACAAGGACTATGTGCCTCCCTCCCTGCTGATGCCATGGCAGCCAGAGACTGGGGTCTTCCAAAACCTGTGGCCACATGTGTCATGGGATGCCTGAGGGCACCCATTATGTGCACACAGTATGTGCATTCCTGCCCACGTGGCCCAGTAATGGAGGGTCAGGCGAGGTAAAACTGGGTACAAAAAACTCACACTGTGGAGCCACAGCCATAGCCAAGTTCAAATCCATACAGCACTCCAGTAACACTTCCACACAGCACCAGAAGCTTCCCATGTAAACTCAGCACCTCCTGATGAGGTCACACATAGTCCCGCCACACCCTCTGGGACCAACTCAGTAAGCCCATAGCACAGTGCTACCTTTGTTTCTTCTTAGCCAAAGCAGCAAAAACAAGCAGTTCTGCCTCTAACTGATGCTAGAAGAAATGATTAACCTCTTCTCTTTAGACCCAGTTCCTGGATCCCTTTTCTGGAACTGTGGAGACTTACCAGCACAGAGAAGCAAGATTGGGCACCATTTAGCCTCTCCCAAGGGTCTGTCTCTAACTGAGACCTCCCCTGGGGGTTTTCCCTAACTGAAGCCTCCCCCTGGGGGTTGTCCCGAACTGAGGCCTTCCCCAGGGGTCTGTCCCTAACTGAGGCCATCCCTGGGAGTCTGTCTTTCTGTTCTGGGGTCCCTCCTCCCTGCCCAGCTGACTTCATCTTCTCACCTTCCTCATCTTCAGACACCATGCAGGAAGCAGCAGAATGGAACATGAGAGAGAGGCCTGACCAATCAACCCTTCCTCTATGCAACATGAGGAAGTTGATACCCTTAGGATAAGGAAGATGGACTTCCTGGGGGAGAAGGCGGCAGCAGGATGTAGCAGACTCAGCCCCAGAACAGAGGCATACACTGAATCAGGTGGTCAATGAAACCCATCTCCCCTTTATTGGTCTTGTGCAAACTACGGCCCCCATTTGGGGACAAAAGGCATGATGTCTCTCCCTTATCTGCCGTATTGTCAGCCGGCTCTTGATCTTAGCAGGCAGGGAATAGAGGGTTCCAGGAGTCTAGTTCATGGGGAAGAAAGGACTATAGGCTGGAAACTCCTGTGCAGCTCATTGCCCTCACTCAAAGCTGTCTGAGGTGAGATGGTCCACTCTCATGGAAAGCATGTCACTGAGCAGCCCCACCCGCCACCATCACCACACAGTCCACGGTTGGGAAACCGAGGAGTCCATGACACCTAGACAACTAGGTAAACACTGCAGAAGTTTGAATGGGTGAGAGTCCTCCTAGGAAACCAAAGCTTACATCCAGACAGATGTTTCTGAGACTTAGTTTCCACATCGGTAAAGTGGAGATGATGATACCTGTCTCCTGGCGTGAGGAGACACATGGTGTCTGCACTCACAGGTATTGCCTGTGTCTGGCTCAAAGGTAAAACCTGTTTCTTCCTTCCTCTCATGCCTCAAACACTGAGCATGTCCTGGGGGTTAGGAGCTGGAGCCATAGTTCCTGCACAGGCAATGTGGCTGGCTTATGGAGGGTGGCAGGGGCAGGTTTGGGGTCCTGTGGCTGCTGTTGCCCTGAGTCAGATGGCTTGGAAGTAGGAGCCAAATCCCGAGAGGCCAAGAGAACTCACATGCACTGCTCCAGTTGCTTTATCTTTAGCAGGCAGCATGAGCCACGATTGGCCCATCTGGCAGTGATGATTGGGGCCATCTGGGAAGCTGGGGCTTGCTCCCACCACATGGGCATAAGTTTCCTGAGAAGGCTTTCCTCCCTCAGGGATGCCCAGTGTGGGTTTCATGGTGGGGCGGGGTTGCTGTTGGAGGAGGCCATGGTGGGCTCCTAGGGGCCATCTGCAGCCCTTGACCCTGCCACAAAGACCCAGAGAACTGGGAGGTGAGTTGACAAAGGCCATCAGGTAGCCAGTGCACCTCATCTCACCCATTCAGGGGGCTGGCTTCAAGTCACTAACTGACACAGTGGAAAGCACTTTGTGATGACCATAGCTCTGCAGAGGGTCTTGGGAGCCTGTGATCTGAGGAGGAGACAATGTTGCTATCCAGTCCGGTGCATGGAGGGGTGGCTTGAAAGACGCCATCTCCACGTGGTTTAAGGAGCCTCTGCTTTCCTCTCTCAGTTTCTGAAGGGTTTCCTTCCTCCCTCACTCTTAGCCCAGAGGCAGATTTCCTTCCTCTGAATGTTTTTGTGAAGACTTGACTGTTTTCAAGTTGGAGCTGTGTGAGAAATTAACTTTTTTTTGCAATGTTTCTAAAACAGCCCAAAACAGCACGCTCACTGGTTACTACTCAGCCTGAGGACTGAGCAGCTGAGCCATGACAGATTTGGTGATGGCCCTGCCCCTTCTGTTGCAGGTGTTTCCAGCCAGCACCACAGTGGTCCTGAACTGGCTGCATGCACCATTTCTGACACAGTTTGTGAGGATTTGCCCCAGACGTGGCACGTGGGTGTGGCCCTGTGCCTGGAGCTCTTTGGCTGCCTTGGTACAGGTGAGGGCTCTCTGGCAGGAGCTGACCATGACCATCACCTTCTAGGCCCAGCTTCCCACCCCCAGCCCTCTGCAAACAGCAAGCGGCACCACATCAACTCCCCAGAAGTGGCTCGAGGCCTCAAATCACACCAGAGTTTGTCCATTCATTCCTGCGTTTTATTATTTATTGTCTACTGGCAAATACTCACTGAATGCTAACAATCACCTAAGGTATGTTGTCTTTTATTGTCCCTATAAGACCTGTGTGGGCAGTGTTTCCTCACTTGACCCATGAGGAAGTCCTGCCACCCAGCCAGTCAGTGGCAGAGACAGGGTTGAATCGAGGCAATCTGAGCTCCAAAGCCTCTGCTCTCAATACTCTTACCACGTCAGCTGGAGCCAAGAGCTCTACCTGGTACTCTGGTTATGTGAGAACACCAAATGTCCAGCCCTGTTGGGCACACTGGCATGCTAGGCAGATGTGTTCATAAAAAAACTCATAAGTAAATGTAAAATGCTGGCCACATGCCATGCCCATGTCCCTCACTTTCTCTTCTGGTCCCTCTGGCCACCAAGCCATTGAGTAAATCCTTTGACCAATGGTTGAAAAATAACCTACTGGGTACAATGTTCACAATTTGGATTATGATGACCCTAATAGCCAGACTTCACCACACTTTGTGTTAGAAATGTGCACGCTGGGCACAGTGACTCACACCTGAAATCCCAGCACCGTAGGAGGTGGAGGCGACAGGATTGCCTGAGTCTGGGGGTTTGAGACCAGCCTGGGCAACTTCGAGAGATCTTGTCTCTACAGTAAATCAAAAATTAGCTGGGCATGGTGGTGTGGATCTGTAGCTCCAGCTGCTTGGGAGGCTGAGGTGGAAAGATCACAGCCCAGCAGGCCAAGGACTGGACAACAGAGTGAGACTCAAAGAAATAAAGGAAGGAAGGAAGAAAGGTGCACTTGTAACCCCGAATATATATATATATGTTTTTAGCCTACAAAAATAAGTAGCTCAAGGTCATCCCAGCTAAGTGGCAGAGGCCCTGAGACATACTCTGAGCCTGGGCTCTGACAATGATGCCTGTATGCTCTGGGGATATTTACTGCAGGGAAGTCAGAGCTGGCTGGTGTGTGACATCTCGGATCTTGGGCAGCTCCCATTAACAGGGTGTCCCCTGGTTGGTGGGCAGCAGCTGTGACCTCTCATGGCCCCCACTCCCCGTAGATGCTTCCTGCTCCAACATGCTGGGCATGCTCTCAGGCTTCATCGTGAACTCCGAGATCTCTGCCTTGTCTACCAGCAAGTCCCTCTGGAGCCCCAGCGGAGCCCCAGCGCTGCCTGCCTGGTCAGCAGCCACTCCAGCTGGTTCCCATGGATCCCACAGGCACAGCCAGGCAAGGAGTGGCTGCAGGTGGACCGGGGGGGTGCCCAGGATAGTGAAGGGCATCATCATCCAGAGTGCCTGTGAAGGAGACAGCATCACCACCATGGAGGCCAGGGCATTCATGCACAAGCTCAGAGTCTCCTACAGCTCAATGGCAAGGACTGGGAGTTTATTCAGGACCCTAGGACCCAGCAGCCAAAGGTAGGCCCTTCATGGAGGCCCCTGCAGCTTCACTCCAAGCAAGGAGGCTGAGCAACTGCAGGAGTTGGCAGTGGGATTTCCCATCTGCACAGCTGGCGTCAAACTCCCCACCAGTGTCCATGAAGGATCGCACAATACAGACTCTGTACTGCATGCCTGATTAGGCCCTTCAACTCCCAGAGCATCTCCACAGTAGGTCTTGCTACTCCCACTGAGTAGACAGTGACACTGAGGCATGTTATGTGCCCAGAGCCCCATGGTTCACCTATGGAAGAGTCATGATTCAGAAGCCATGAGCCAGGTTCTGAGTCCAGGCCTGACCACGTCTCCACACTGCCTTTTATAAAGACCCTACCTTGCTGCCCTCTTCAGATAGTTTCCTTGAGATTGACCAGGCATCCAAAGAGAATGTGGTTTTGGAGATCAAACTATAGAAACTAAGGGCTCACTTCCAAAAATAACTTTATTCTTCTGGGTATTGCTGCATTGCTTGTATTTTCCTAGTCTCCACTGCTTAGATCTTCCTGCCTCTCACTGAGGCCAGAAGTCAGAGACACTCACTCTAGGTCTGACATTTGGGCCAATAAGCCCAGTCTTCCATCAGTGCTGGACACCAGGAGTCCAAGAAAAGAGGGGACATCAGGCCTCATCCCTCTCCATATTCATCTCTGGGTGGGCTGCACCCTTGGATCCTCATTCTGTGTTCTCTTGTCTCCTCAGCAGAACAGGGTCCTAAAAGGCAGGGAGGGCTGTGTGTCCAGCTCAGCACCTGCTGAGCAAACATTCCTATTCTCCAGACAGAAGCTAGGGCTGGGTAGGGGCTTTGCAAGATGCTGATGTGAACTCCAGCTCTAGATCTCAGAGGCTTGGCAAGGCTCAGGGCTTGGTAATCAGAACCTTCCATGGATGCACCAGAAGTTGGACCACCAGCACCCCCTGGTGATCCTGGCTCTTCTTGGGAAAGGAGTTGCTCTTTCCCATGTCAGAGCCTGCCCACCCTGAGATAGTGCTCCCTTCCAGAATTGTGGGCCTAGAGCCTCCTGCAGCCCTCCCAGGGGCGAGTCACTGTCAGCCCTACACCTGCCCTTTCCAGATGAGGAAAGGTACCTTGGGTTGCCCCCCCCAACAACAGGTCAGCCCCTCTCTATGGTTTTAGGTACTGGGCTCTGAGTGATGCTCTTGAATAGGATTGCTTTCTCTAGAACAAGGTCTGGGTAAAAGTCTCAGACCATCAGTGTGCAGCCAAGGGATACTCATTAGCCTGGAGGAGAGGGGTCATTTTTCCTGTAGGCTCTCACTGAACCTGGAACTGCTGGCCAATCCCATACTGGCAGGAACAGTGGCAGGACGGCTGTCTCGACTCTCTCCATCAGGGCCCTTGTGTCCAGACCTCCCCAATCTGGGCTTTCATGCATTAGAAAAGGAAGCATCCCCTTTTCAGTAAACCCAGGAATTCAGAACAGCCCAGACAGTCCAAGCCGCCTCCCCTTTCTCTAGCCAAGGTTGATGGAATCATATTTGGATCTAGATTCTTCCCCATGCCCCCATTCCTATCCCAGGATGAAAGCTAGAGCCTGGAGGTCACCACCTTGTCCCCTCCCTGATTCCCATAGTTCTTGTCTCTGACCACCTTCCCCATGATTGGAGACCTTGATCCTGTGTCTGTGGAGTCCCTATGACTGTGAACCTGATATGAAACCACCTTCCTGGTTGGATATGTGGGGCAGGAGGGGGAGAAAGGGAAGGATGGAAGAGGGCCGCGGGGGGCAGTCCTGCCTAGAAGGGCTGAGTGTCATCTCTCTGCTGTTGTTTGAAGGAAGCATGCACTATGACACCCCTGATGTCTGGAGGTTTGATGCTATCCCTCCGCAGTTCATGTGGGTGTATGCCGAGAGGTGGTTGCTGGTGGGGATTGGGATGCGACTGGAAGTGCTAGACTGGGCAGGTGAGGCCCCACTCTACCCTGGGTCTCAGCTACACTGGCCTCGGGATGCCCAGGGTGAGGGGTAGCCCTCCCCACAGACCCTGCACGTTCTCAGGCCTCAACTGTGGCCCTGCAACCCCTGGAGTGAGGCCGGCTCCCTGGGGGATGCTCTGAGTCTCTCTAAGGGTACCTTTGCACTCTGAAGTCCTAGTCTCTCAGGAGCAGATCATGGCCACACACCACTCACCAAATTCAATTAGAGCCTAGCACTTTAGGCCGGAGGGCTGCGGCTTTGATTTAGGGATGAAAAGCCCTCACGATAATAAAGTCATCGGCTTATGTCTGGATCTGGCCCTCGGATGTCGACTAGGAGACTCATTTTCCTCTTGGAGCCACATCTGTATCAGGTTTTTGTGTGCTGGTGAGGGACCGTGTTTCAGGGGAGCTGAAGGGAACCAGACTCCTGCCCAGTGTCTTGCTCAGCCTTACCCCGTCCCCGCCGGGTGACATGGGCCAGGGGGCACTGCCTCGACATCCCTCCCTTCTCCCAAGGCTAGACGCCCGGGCCCTGCGCCCTGCCTGGGGCTACCTCTTTAATGCGGAGCACGGGGGGGCGGGCCCTGGGCGGGGCGTAGCCGCTAACAGTGCGGGGCGCTGACATCCGACCCTGGAAAGGTAGTGGGAGCTCAGAGCGGTGGAGAAGGCAGCCGGCCCAGCCAGAGCGCTGAGCCCCCAATCCTGGAGCGCGGACCTACCTCGACTGGCGGAGGCACGGGGGCGCGACCATCCCAGGGGCTTGCTGGCCCGGCGTCCCAGCAGCCTGACCCCTCCCCGCGCGAGAGAGGCTGCGGAGCCGCTGAGATCTCTCGCCAGGGAGTCCCGGAGCACCCTGCTGGGCGGTTGGAGCTGCAGCGTGTCCCTCAGCGCCGGAGACCACCCCGCTACCCGGGGCCGGGCAGCGCCGGGGCGCGTCCTGGCTTGGGTTATTATCATTACCATCGAGCTTCGCTTTCGGGAAATGTCTGCGGTGGTGTAGGCTGCGGAACTGGAGCGGACACAGATGCGCCTTGAACTGGAGGGAAATCCGACCCCGCGCCCTGGCCAACTCCTTCTGCTGACTTCGGGAGCCCTCTCCTCCAGGCGGAGAGAATGTTCCAGCCAGGAGAGAGGTGCTGGCAGGCGCCTGGACCCAGGAGGTAGACACGGACCCTTAGACTCACGCAGAAGACGCTTAGAGGAGGAAGATAGAAAAAAATAAAGACTCACAATTGTGCGAGGAACCATCCGATCAGGGGAAAAGCCGCCCTCCCCAGCGTGGACGTGATTCTGCTCACTTGGGCGTTCCTGACCCTCCACTCCTCAGGACACCAAGTCAGAGGCCAGCCAGGTAAGTTCCTGAAAGTTTCTCTGTTCCTTTCAACATGGTTTCCCATGTAAAGGCGGCAATGGAGTCCAGAGGCCCCCGCAGCGTGCAGGGAAGGCTGCCTTGATACTCAGTAACTTTGGGAGGATCCCTGCTTTCCTCTCCTGCTGGAAGCGCGAGTGTGTGTGTGTGTGTGTGTGTGTGTGTGTGTGTGTGTGTGTGTGTGTGTGTGTAGACAGAATTTGGCAGTGTTCAGATATCACATATGGCCTGGATCAAAGGTTCAAAAATACTGCAAAGCATTAGCATTGTAGTTTGGGGGGATTTTTTCCTATCTTGGAGTGGTGCACATCTCCTTCGAGTTCCTCCAGCCTCCAGTGGAGCATAAATCACTTGCATTCCCCCTTGGCCCGTGGAGCAACGTTAGCTGAAGAGCCCTGGAGTGCAGAGCTTCCTTTTGGTTCTGAGAGGCTGTATCCCAAGGGATGGGCACTGGGCCCACAGAAGGTTTTTGGGCCTCCCCACACCCCTGTTGCCTTAATTTTATATTTCCAGCTTGAAGCAAAATTAAATTCCTACAGACCTGGATGCTGTGTGAGTGATGTGTGTATGTGAGATTTGGTGTGTGTGTGTGTGTGTGTGTGTGTGTGTGTGCGCGCGCGCGCGCGCGTGCGTGCACAGGGCCCGGGGATGCCCACGGTGTATTTGTATTCAGGAGGTCCGGTACATGCACAGACCGGCACACTTCAGGTTGCCGGTGACATGCAGAGTGGGAGGGGTCGTGAGACTCGGGGTCGTCTCCCACCCCAGATGTTGGCACATCTGTTCCCGTGTGACAACGCTGGGACCCACGCCCCAGCTGCCACCTGCCTGCCACCTGCTCTCCGCAGAGTCCCATCCCTGCCCGGTCGCTGTGTCACTGTCAAAGGAGCCCAGGGTGCAGGACAGGTCCCCTTGAAGAGGCCTGGGAACCCGAGTGAGGGGAGGGACCCTGGAGCCGGGACGAGCCGGGTGGACAGTCTCCAGCCCCCAATACGCGCTCAGGATCCTGGGCTCCAGGCGGAGCCACCCATTGATGCACGCCTGGGAGCCGTCAGCCGGTGGAAAGGGTGAGGGTGGCAAGACCCAGCACTCCACTGGGGCGCCAGCGAGGGGAAGGGCGGCCCAGAGAACCTATTTGGAGAGGGAATCTGGGGAGGGGCAGCAGGCATGGTGAGGGGTGGGGGTGCACTGAGCAGAGGGCACCTGGGCTGTGCTGCCCTGGGGCTGGGCATGTGGGCAGGCCGCAGGGGCAAGACGCCTGGGATACCCTCTCCTCAACCAAGGGAGATGCCACCACCTCCCACCCGCCGGGACTCAGGGGCTCTTCCTGCCCCCTGTGCCACTCTTTGCACCACAGTCTCATAGGGGGTGGCCCGGGGTGAGATCTGGGGATGTGGGGGGCCACAGGGATGCCCGCAAGTCATGCAGGGCAAGTGGGGAGCACTCTGTCCACATAGTGGGCACCAGAGCCCCTGGCTCCCCAGTGCCATCTCTACCGCCGCATCAATTTGCTTGGGTCTCGCTGCGCCGCAGGAACAGGTCCCTATGGGAACAGGGCCGAGCCATCCACGCACGTTCTATTAACCAGGAAGATTCCCGGCGCTGGCAGAGCTATGGAAGGCTTCACCAGGCCTGTTTCTCTCCTGGAGACCCCCCGGAGAAGCCCAGGCATGTGTTGGAGCTGTCCACGCTGGGAAGTTCTACAGTGGGCTGCTTGGGTTCTGAGCAGCCCCTCTGCCCTCCCGCCGTGCTCAGTGCTTCCTCATGGGAGAAAGGAACACTTGCAGTGAGTGCTCCGTCCTCCGGGCTGGCTCCTCCCTAACACCAACACTGTCTCATGCAGTCCCTTCCCACTCGGTCCCACAGAGGGTGGAGGACAATGATGCTCAGATTTGGGGGAGTGGGCATTTGGAGTGAACAGGTCATTTCCCTGGGAATCATCTGGGTTGTGGGTGCAGGAATCTAATGTGCTTCTTAGACCTAGTCTGGGGGTTTCGCCCATGGGCACTGCAGCTCCTGCTTCTTGGGTGAATCTCCTGGAGGGTGGATGGATGGCTGACTGGTTCCAGTCTGAGCTCCCTGCCTCCCTCCTCTTGGAGTCAGAAGGAGAGGAGAGCCCCTGGCACTGGCCATTCCCCACCAGCAGTGGCCACGAAAGCAGTCCTTCATGGTCTGCAGGGACTGGGTTTTGCTCCGGAAATCATTTAAGTCCTGACAATGGGTTTCTTCCAACGCTGGCAGCTCCCAGCCCCAGTGTTCCCACCTCCAGGACACACTGACCTGGCCAGAAGAACCCAGGCCCCCTTGCTGGGAGAGCTTTGATCTGTTGTTGATTTTAACACCATCACCATGGACACATTTGGCCCATTCAGCCTCTAGTCTGGGCTGGGTGATCAGATAAGAGGTGTAAATTTGTTGTGGGAGACAGGACTAGGTTCAAACAGATCCTGATGGGGAAGCCTTGAGGTCTAGGCACCAGAGCAGAGAGGGTTTGAAGGATTTCTCTAGCCTGTCTTCCCGAAATACAGAATGGTCTTGGGCCACCTTAGTAACTTGCAAGTAAAGCTATAAATGCCTCCATTTTACAGACAGCCTGCTCTGGCTCTGGGAACTGGTTTCCTGCCCACTTAAACAGGTACCTGGTAACCTTTTCCTCATAAGTGGCCCCTGGAGGTAGGAGGTTGCCCCTTTGCCAGCAGTGCACACTGTGCAAAACTGTGGCAAGAAGCACACCCGCCCCCAACAGGCAGTTTCCTGCTTGTCCAAGATGTGCCTGGGCAGCACTTGGGGTATGGGGTTTCGTGTCACCAGGAGTCCTCTCAGGCACAGTGGGAGGCTGGACGGCTGCAGTGGCCCACCCTGGTCACCCAATAGGACTCCTACTGCCTGCCATAAGGCACAGGTCCCCCTGCGTCCCTTTTCCTTTGTATGTGAAGTTCACCTTCTGCAAAGCAGAATCCCAACTTCAAGGTACAGGAAGAGGTAGGAGTTCACATGCCACTTCATATGCCATGAGGCATGAAAATCCAGGGGAGAAAACCTGGACTGGGTGACTCTGAGAATCTGGGCGATTTTCATCTTACCCAGTTGTTCATTAAAGCAATCAAGAAAATGAACTGGCTTGTGACCCCAGTGTGGGACATTTCTAAATGGACAGAATTCAAGGGTCAGGTTCATTGGTAAGGAGTTTTCAGAATATTTTTCAGAATATATCCCCAATGGTCCAGTTTGGAAAGACTTTATAAACTGGAGACAAGAGTTTCCTTTTTAAAGAGATAGAACAAAAGCAAAATACCTTTTTAATGTCTTGAGCTGACAAGAAAGGACTTCACAGGTGACATCTGGGCGATGGTTTGTAGCCTTGTTAACATATTTGAGGTGTTTTTTCATCTGACCATCATTTGCACAGGGTCATCTTTCAGGCACCCTCTTTCAGGGGCAAATAAGTTTTTTGATCCCCAGAAGTTAGTCCCTGTACTGTTCCTTCCAGAAAAGGACTTAGCTGTTGGCCTTTTTTTTTCCTTTTAATTAACTCATTCCTGGAAGATGTGTTAGAAGTTTGTCCCAAGGAAGGGCGGTGTCAGTGAGTGAAGAGATGCACACAGACCTGGTGTTTATGCAGGACTGCTTGTTTATTGCTAGCAAAGTTTCAGCATATACAGTTTTTTTGGTACATAACTTCTAAATGATACACATGAAAAATCTGTCTTTATATCATTCAAATTTTCCAAAACAGATTTCTCAAAATATTGATGACAATCATGTATAACGACCCATCAGATGTTTTTCTCATACTTTTAAGATTAGATGGGCAGTCATGTGAAACCTTTCACATACTCTTCTCATACCTTAACAATTAGATACAATCATTTTCCTTAAAGCTCTGAAGCAAAAAACGTATGCGATTATTCCTTTAAAGCTAAATACACTCATAACACAAAAACACCGTTACACTATACTTGAATACCCATGATTTTTCAAAATTAAACATAAACCTTCTATTAAAACTAATATCTAATCTTTTCCTAGAAATCACATAACAACAAAGGTCAACCTGTTATATATTTAACTATGGCCGGGTACACTTTAGCAAATATTTTCTGCCACGAGGAACTAAACTTTTATTTGTGTAATTATAGAGAAACCAATCTCCGAAACACTGACATTTCTTGGGTCCTGCCAGTAAAGCTGGCACAACAATTTACAATTGTTAGGCCACTGGCAGCAACCCCACACCTCTCTGACTTGCCTCCAATCAAGACCAAATGGTTCCAGTTTGCCTCTAAAGAACACATGATGTTTATAGTTGTTATTTACTACTCCCTGGCAGGGGAAGTGGCCTCCTATTCTTGCATTAGCAGGCCGGCCTCCAGAAGCCCTGTAATGCCATTTGGAGCAATATTGTATCATTTTATTTGGGGTCCCTTTAAAGGGGGCTATTTTCAGTCTGAGAAAGTTATGTGGTGACAGCACGGGGACTTCTGTGATTTTTGGTAATGAGTAACTTATTATTATTCCCCTACATCCTTTTCTCCTGGAATCTTTTTTTTTTCCCTGTGGTTGATTAGTAAGCTGTGGTTACCCAGCCTCTAGAATTCCCACTGGCAATATGACTAAGCAGAGCAGGAGAAGCAGAGCCGTCGCCTTCCTGAACTTGCCGTGTAGTCTGGGGTCGTCAGTCTCCTTGACCATGTCAGAAGGCAGACCTCTGCGGGTGGCTCCTGACAGGTATACAAATAAATCCCCCGTTTCTGAAAAGGCTGTTCCTATCCAATAGAACAATCACAGTGTGGTGTTTAGGACAGGGAAGGGGAAGGTGGGGGGGGCCAAGGAGGAGAGAAGTGGGTGTTGACAAAGACCCTTTGCTGTTGTGGTACAGGTTTCAGACCTGAGTATCCAGCCCCTCACCCCATTCCAGGCCCCAGAACAGGATCTCCAGAACACAGGAGAGAAGGTGGGGCACAGGGGAGAAGGACAGGTGCCAGGTGCCCCAGCAAGCACCCCCCATATCTCTTGTTGTTCAAACAAGGAGGTGCTGGCCTCATGAAGAAATGGGGGTTTTCAAGCAGGCAAACTTTTGTCTTTCCTTAAATGCTAACAAATAAATGTGTCCTCCGAAGTTTCAGGGGCACCATCATTGACCTTCAGATTCTGAAGCACTGGACCAGAGGCCTAGGTTTAAATCCAGCCCAGCCACACCACTCTGTGGACCAGGAGCTCTGTGTGATCAGAGTACTTGATCTCTCTGCCTCAATGTCCTTATCTGGGAGGTGTTTTATCATCTGACCATCATTTGCCTAGGGCGATTTTTGAGGCACCCTCCTTCAGGGTCAAATATGTGTTTTAATCCTCAGAAGTTAGTCCATGAACTGTTCCCTGTTCCCTCCAGGGAAGATCTTAGCTGTTTACTTTTTTTTTTTTTTTGAGTTGGAGTCTCACTCTGTTGCCCAGACTGGAGTGCAGTGGCCGCTTCCGGCCACCGCAGCCTCGACCTGCCGTGCTCTGGCGATTCTTCCGCCTCAGCCTTCCAAGTAGCCAGAATTACATGTGCGCGCTACCAGTAACCCGACTGATTTTTTGATTTTATTGTAGAGGTGAGGTCTCGCCTGCCCAGGCGGGTCTCAAACCCGCGGGCTCAGGCAATCCACTTACCTCAGCCTCCCAAAGGCGCAGAATTACAGGCTGAGCCACCAAGCCCAGCAGACTGCTTTTTTTTTTAAAAATTAACTCATTCCTGGAAGATGTGGCAGAAGTTTGTCCTGGAGAGCCTAGTTATTTTCAGGGCTTAATCTGCCTGGTTGAGTCAAGACCAAGGGAGGGATGGTTTCACCGGGAGGTGAAGTAATGGAATGGATTCATTACCAGCACTGCAAAAGGTGTTTGATAGCATCACCCATTCCATAGGGTTGTTGAGCTGCATCAGGTATCATGGAATACCATCAGGCACAGATGGGGCCTGCATTGGGGTCATCTGATTGTAACACGGCTTCAATGGGGCTCACTGGATCTCCTGTCATAGGAAGCAGGCTCCAGCCACTGTGGGAAGTTTGTTTTTGTGAGATTTTGAATTAGGTGACAGTTGCTCCTCAGCTCATCCTCACAAAAGCTTTGTGCCTGTTCACAGCACCACACCCTCTCAGCCCCTGCCCTTGGAACTGATATGTTGTTATCTATAGTCACCATGTTGTATAGTAAATCTCCTGAACTTAATTCTCCTGTCTAACCAAAAGTTTGTATTCTTTAATCAACATCTTTACAACCCACCCCTCCACCTATCCCCACTCAACAAACCTCAGCTCCTATTAATCACCATTCTATGATCTAATTCTATTAAATAAACTTTTTAGATTGCAAACAAGTGAAATCATGTAATATTTGTCTTTCTGTGCCTAACTTATTTCCCTGGACATAATTGGAATGATGATCAAGCATATGAAGGAAATGTATAAAATATAAGCTCTTAGGTCCATTTAGATACATGTGCTATTCATCTCTCATTCTTGCCACTAACATGGCACCCCATAAGTTCCAATTTGAATAAAGTAGTCACACTCAATTCATTTATAGACTCGTTTGACTGGTCTAAAGCCTATCCGCAGTTCTTAGTTCACTAGTCTATTGTATATAAGAAACTTAACTGTAGAAAGTTTTAATGTGATATAATTCAGTAAAAGGTTTTGCCATTCTGTTTGGTTTTACTAATATTGTTTCCATGTGTTATTTTTGGATTCTCAGGATTTGTCTATCATTTTGCTACTTTAAAATAAATAACTCCTTAATGATGTTTATATATATTACCTCATATATATGCACAATGGAATACTATTGAACCTTAGATAAATAAGACAATTCCATCATTTTCAACAACATGGATAAAACTAAAAGTCATTATACTAAGTGAAATAAGCCAGATGCAGAAGGACAAATACCACATGATCTCAATTATGTGTGGATGTAAAAAAAGCTGAACTCAGAAACAGAGAATAAAGTCATTGTAACCAGAGGCTGGCAGAGGAGAGACTGGAGAGATATTGGCTAAAGGACACAAAATTTCAGTTAGAAGGAATAAGTTCAAAAGATCTATTGTACAACAAATGACTATAGTTATTTATACTATATTGTATATTTGAAAATTGGTAAGATAGTGGGGTTTATGTGTTCTCACCACAAAAAAATAAGCATGTGAGGAAATATATTCAAAAGCTTGATTAAACCATTCCACAATGTATACATATGTCAAAACATCATGGTGTATGCCATGAATGTATATAATTTACACTTGTTGATTATACAATTTAGTTTTTTTAATGGTAATGTGTTATGTTAGTGGACTCTCTTATTTATGCCTATTCTCCATTAATAATAGAAAACACATAAATTTCCTTTTCTTTGAAAGCTCAGATATTTAAAAATTATTTTATCATGAAAAATAACCTAAGTAAAAGTATGGAATATTTATGTATTTTAAATAAATAATGAAATGAACATCTAAGAATTTGTAACCTGCGTTTAGAAAGAGTTGATCCAGATCACATCTGATCCTGATCAGAAATATCCACTCTCCTGAAGCTTGTGTCAATGACTGCTTTTTTTCAACATAGTTTTACCACATATAAATGTTTTTTATGTAATTTAATATCTAATTTCATTTTTAAATTGATATACATGGAGTCATACTGAATATATTTCTCTGTTTCAAGTTCTTTGACCTCAGCATTATATGTTTGATATTTATCCATGCTGCTCTTTGTGACAGTAAGTTTCAGCTTGAATTTCTTGGGAACAGATTCTGAGGTGGAGAACTGTATGCAGAAATTTCACTTAAGACTGCCCTAAAGCGGTGCTGTACAATAGAATTTTGTGCAGTGGCAGACGTGTCTGTACCTGCACTGCCAAATAGAGTAGCTGTAGCCACTAGCCACATGTGACTATTTAGTAGCTGAATTAATTTTATTTAAAAGTAAATTTAAATACTCACATGTGGCTAGTGTAGTGGACTATGGTATTGGACAGCAGAACTCTAGAAATATACCTGTAAGGTGGGAAGGCAGCTTCAGGTGTGGGGAGAAGCTGACTCAGCCATCCTATAGGAACATCTGGTGCTGGATGGCACTTCAAAGCTGTGTCCAATAGAGGCAAAGCAACTGAACTTTAGTGTCACAGCATAAGCTAGTCATTGGTGCTGCCTTCTAGAAGAGAGAGCAATCATGGATGAGTCAGGATTTTCCTCTGAGGGCAATTTCTAGTAAAGGGCACAACTGTGAGCCTACAGCAGCCACAGTTACCAGCAGCAAGGGGATTAGTGCTAGGCTCTGGAGATAGAATCCGAGCTGAGCACCACATTGTTAATTACACAGTTGGTCATTCATTTTCAGTGCTCTATAGGCATTACATTTTATAAATAAGACACAATTTATTAGTATAGTCTATAGATAATGGAAATATGGGTTATTTTTAGTTTGGGGAATTACAGCTATAGTAAACAAATTTTCTAAACAGTCCTATACATGTTTCCTGGTGAACACATGCAAGAGTTTCTGTAGAATATATGCTTACAAGTGGAATTATAAGGGGTTATGATATAAGGGGCACATAATTGACTTCAGTAGATAATGCCAACTGTTTTTTACAATGGTTTTATGGTTTACAAATTCCGGCTTTTCATTCAGTTCCTCAATTGTGTCAATTAAAAGGTTTATTCTGAATTTGTAATTTACTATGCAGAAGATAATTGGGAGTTTTAAATATCATTTCCCCTTGAATGAAGTGTTAAAATAAGTTTAACTCTGCAGTGGTTGACAGAATTCTAAAATAACCCCCATTGAGTAATGCTCATGTGCAATGCCTTTCCAATGAGTGTAGGCAAAACCTATTGTTTGCTTTTAGCCAATAAAATATGGTAAAAAAAAGACAAACTAAAATAAAAAATCTAAACTCACATTTAGATTATTTTATGCATTAAAGGCAAAGGAGTTTTACAGATGTAATTAAGGTCCCTAATAAGTTTGAATTGAATTAATGATAAGATTACACTGGGTGAGTCTGACCTAATCAGGGGAGCCCTTTCACAGGGGTCTTGGTCTTCCTCCAAGTAGAACAAGGTAGATTGTTCTACTGCTTTAAAAAATCAAGCTTTCATGAATTCTACTGATACAAGGAAATTAACTCTGCCAACAACCACATGATCTTGCATGAGAACCATGAACCTTAGAAGAAATACCAGCCTCAGCCAATACCTTGATTTCAGATTTCTGGAGCATGGAACAGAGGATCCAGCAACATTGTGCCTGGACTACTGACCAACAGAAACTGTGTGACAGTAAATGTGTATTGCTTAAAACTGCTAAAATTGAAGTAATTTTTAACACAATAGTAGGAAGCAAACATCTTTTAGCTGAAAAATGTCTCCTTTGTTTTAACCACAATGTCCATCTATTTCAATTCCTTAGGTCTTTTACTTTTGGAGTGAGAGACTTTATTATCTCTATCTTTAAGAGAATTATTAATTCATTGAAAAAAGATACTATCATTCAAATTATCATGTAGCTTCAAGGAGTGACTGCTAAACTTTGCCGTGAATTAATGTACTTGTAGGAACTCAGTGATTGGAGAGAAATTATTTATGTTAATTTCAAGGATAAAATATCTAAAAATCACTGTCCCAAAACATCTAAGAATGCCTAAGCTTAAGAAGAGAAAAGGTAAGTGTTACTTACAATATTTTAAGATTTTCTTAGGACAAAATTGAGTTCTAAAAAGATAATGACAGAAACATAAGGAAAATGTGACACCTGAAACACAACCAGAAAAAACCCTATAAGAAATTAAATTTTATAAAGAACAATAGAGTTATATTATTACAAATCAAACTTGCTGCTAAATTAAATAAACCTAAACTCAAATATGAGTGATACATTTTATTTTTACTCATGTTAATTCTGTAAAAATCAGCCTGCCTGATACTCAAGTCATCTTCCTATCTAGTTTGGCATCTATTAAAGCACAGCCTAAAAGGAAGACTTGGAGGCAGTTTATTTGACATATGATTCCAATAAAAAGAAGTTGAGTATGTACAGAAAATAATATATACAGAAGGGAGAAGAGAAATAGCGTGTGCTGTAATGATCTGGATACTTGTATGATCATTTGAGGCTCTGTTCCTCTGAGAACCAGCAGGAAAATTACAAAGAACATTGTCCCAATGGAGGATGGTTGTGTAGTGGGTTTAATTGTATTCTTCCAAAAGATTTGTTTATCTAGCACCTCAGAATGTGAGCAAATTTGTAAATTAATGTAACTAAGGTAAGCATCTCAAGATGAAATTATCCTAGAGTAGGCCCTGAATTCAATGACATTCTTAAAAGAGCCAGAAAGGAGAAGGCACACAGATACACGAAGAAGCCCATGTGAAAACAGTGGCCGAGAATGGAGTTAAACAGCCATGAATTGAAGAATGTTAGAGCTAGCTAGTAGTCATCAGAAGCTAGAAGAAAATCATGAAATGGATTCTCCCTCAGAGCTTCCAGAAAGAATTGATACAACAACATCTTAATTTTAAATTTCTTTTCTCCAGAACTGTGAAGGAATGCATTTATGTTGTTTTTAAGCCACCAAGTTTGTGGTAATTAGCATCCCTTGGAAACTAATACATGGGATCCGAGCTGTTGACTTCCCCACACACTTCTGGATGACATTCGATTGTGACAGAATAGCCTTCTATGACTTTATTCAAAAAAAACCCAAACAAACCCTAAGCAGCAGAGAGAAGTTGCAGTAAGTGTTTGATGTGTGACATTGGCAACATGGAACCACTCACCAAAGATACACTGAAATCAGGTGGGCTGAAGGGATGCAAGCAACTAATTCACTGGTCCAAGTAGTTATTTAGAGAACTAGGTTCTTTTATCTTGTGGTTCTGCCATCTTAAACATGGTACCAAGATGACTATGCTTTTGCATAGCAAACTGGAAGAAGGGAACAGGTGTGGGGGATTTTATGTGGAAGGTTTATATTCTAGAGCACTTCTGCTCACATTCTATTAACTAGAACACCATGTGTACCTTTTTACAATAGGTTGAGTGTTACTTATCCAAAATGCTTGGCACCAGAATTGTTTACTTTTCAGCATTTTTTTAGGGGTAGTAACTTTGGAATATTTGCATTATAATTACTGGTTCAGAATTCTTAATATGAAAATCTGGAATGTGAAATGCTCCAATGAGCATTTCCTTTGAGTGTTATGTCAGTACTCAGAAATTCTCAGATTTTGGATTTTTTGCAAATAAGACTTGGAAATACTGTTGTTCTGGTTATAGATTGTTGTGTAATATTTGCAATACTAATGTCAATGGCTGAAATAAATCAATAAATTTTTTTCTCATGAATTTGCATTTGCAATTTAGGTAGGACCATGTTGGGATGGCTTTAATTCATGCAACATCAATTAAAGTAACTCAACAGGGACTGGGGAATATATTTCCTACATGGCTTGAAAGTTGGTAAAAACTGCTGTCTGGAAATCCAGCTGAAGTTCTTATTCAGATGCCTTGGTACATTTTCATGTAGACCTTTACATAGACTCTTTATATTTCTTTATATATTTAAATGTACTCACCCCAGTACCTGATACAATTCTCATTCTATACAGCATTGGACTCATGCTTGAAGTGCCGGATCCTTATGAATGGGAGACAAGGCTCCAAGGGATGCAATTTCTCAAGTGTGGTTCCTTTTGTCTGATCCCCTCTACAAACTCAGTACACATGGGGGTGATATAAATGGGATCTTGTAATAGAAATGTCTGTTTTAAAAGGTAGGCAACAGGAAACATAACCATGACTTTTCCTTGAAATTCTGAAATCTGTCCAGAAACATATTGTCAGTTCTTTATTATAAGGGCCCAACCTTCTCTCTGGGGATGATTATCTTTGATGCTTGGTTCTATTATTTGAGTTTTTGATCTTGACCTTAATTCATTCATCCTGTTCCATAAGAAACTGTGATTACAATTCAATAGCTTTCGAGACTGTTTACTAACTACAGAAGTTTGGAGAATCAAGAGCCTTATTTCATTTTGTACTGACTCAATCCCTTTTAGTCCAGAATTGCTAAACTTATTTCAAACACTTGCAAACATTATATTAAATAAAAGCAACATCTATATTTCTTTTTTGAGATGGACCTTCTCTACCTTAGATTAAAAGTTGTAGGGCTGTGGGACAATACCAGTAAGTTACCTTTTACTTTATATGTTCCCTGAAGCTATTTCTTACATTGAGAACCTTGCCTTCTGGAGAGATTGAGGAGAAGAAAATATTATTTTTGAATGCAAGTTGTCCTGGCTCCATTATATTTCCTCTGGATTCTGATTGGAAAATGACCAGTTGTATCTCTCCCTACAACTGTATCTGTTTTTTGTTTTTTGAGTTGGAATCTCACTCTGTCACCAGACTGGAGTGCAGTGACCACTATCAGTCACTGCAGCCTCGACCTGCTGGGCTCCGGCGATCCTTCTGCCTCAGCCTTTCAAATACCTGGAACTACAGGCGCGTGCTACCATGCCCAGCTAATTTTTGATTTATTGTAGAGATGAGGTCTCATCAAGTTGCCCAGGTGGGTCTTGAACCTGCGGGATCAGGCAATCCACTCACCTCAGCCTCCCAAAGGCGCGGGATTACAGGCTGAGCCACCGAACCCAGCTAACTGTATCTTATTGTACATGGGTATGAGAAACAAGGTGGCACTTTCAGCATCCTGCCAAACCCACAAGTTCACATTATATTCCTATTTTCCACACTTATTGCAGGTAAAAATGTTACCAAATTTTTCTACTAAATAACAGGAGTCATCATTTACCTAGCCTAAAATAATAATTTTTTTCACTGTACTTAAAACTCTTACCAAGTCTCCTTATTTTGCTCACAGTCTTCCTGGAGCACTTCCAGCTTCAGTCTACCACCACACAGTCCCAGATGGATGCCATGTATTTCAGACTTTGATTACATTAATGTCCAATTTCCATGTCAAATTCTGTTCTGGTTGTGTATTATTAAAAATCTAACCACTATGTCTTCTAGGATCCTGATAAGAACCTTGTAAAAAAAAAAAGAATCTTCTCAATTAGAAAAATCATATAACATGAATTTAATTAAATATGAGTATTCATCTGTTATGGCAATAACTATATATTATTAAATAAGTTATTTTACAAATATACTTGCTACAATGATCAGAATTATATTATGTTACCATTTGAATATTAGAAATCTAAAGTTGAAGACATTACTTCCTTGCTCAAAATTATGTGATAAATTAATGGTAAGCTAAGACTAGAATATGTCTCTGATCTCGTGTTCAATTATTATTTTACTATTATACTGTGCTATATACTATTACACAATTTGTATATTTAAAAGCTTACATTCAGAATTGTGATGATATAGTTATGCACAGATTACTTAAACATGTACATTCTATTTAAATTCCAGGAACCATTTGCAAATTTTAAAAACTACTTAGAATACCCAAGCACTTTAAAACGCAGATGTCAGGATACCTCTAGCTTAGGAGCTGAAAGGGTCCAGTGAAGATTATTTGCATATTTTGCTGTAGTGAAAGTGAAATATTCTGGTGTATAGAAATTGATAGCTTTGTTTCTCAGCATGTTAATGTATTTTTAGTTTTCAGTAATTACTTTTTTAAAATTAATTTTTATTATAAAGATGTGGGGGTACAATTCAGGGTTAGGCATACAAACATTGATCATGCAGGTACCCTTGTTGATGAGGTATGCCCCTCCCTACCTTAGCAGTTTTCCTCAACTGCCAATCCTACTCCCTCCCCTGATAGTTTCCCAATATAGCCAGTCACTTTCTTATAGCATTATACTTGTTCAAGGTCTTCTTGTGAGTGAGAACATATGGAACTCTGTTCTTTGTTTCTGTGATAAATCACTGAGTATGATCGACTCCAAATCCATCCAGGTTGCTGCAAAGTCCATATATTTTTCCTTCTTTATGGATGCATAATATTCCATTGTGGATATGTATCACATTTTTTTTGTCTAGTCCAGCTTCTATGGGCAACAAGGTTAGTTCCATGTTTTTGCTATTGTGAATAGAGTTGCAACAAACCTATGTGTACAGGTATCTTCTTTGTAGAATAATTTGTTTTCCTCTGGGTATATTCCCAATAGGGAAATTGCTGGGTCATATAGAAGGTCAATTTCTAGTTCTTTCAGAAATTGCCACACTGCTTTCCAGAGAGATTATACCAGTTTGCATTCCCACCAGCAGTGTAGAAGTGTTCCTTTTCCTCCACATCCTCACCAGCATATGTTGTTTGTTGTTTTATTAATTATGGCCATTCTTACAGGTGTTAGATGGTATCTCAATGTGGTTTTGATTTGCATTTCTCTGATGATGAGTGAGGCTGAGCACTTTTTCATGTGTCTGTTGGCTGCCTGTGTATCTTCTTCTGAGAAGTGTCTATTCATGTCTTTTGCCCACTTTTTAAAGAGCCTGTTTGTTTTTTTCCTTTCAGTGCATTTGAGTTCCTTGTAGACCCTAGATATTAGACCTTTGTCAGATATCCAAGAAGATATTCAAGAAGAAATCCAAGAAGACACTGGTCAAAGAAATCGAAGAAGACACAAACTAATGGAAAAATGTTCCATGCTCATGGATTGGAACCATCAACATTGATATAAATATATATATATATATATATCTTTTATTTTAAAATTGTGGGATACAGTTAAGGGTTAGGTATACAAATATAAATTATATATATCTTTTATTGTAAAATTGTGGGATACAGTTAAGGGTTAGGTGTACAAATATTCATTGTGCAGGTACCCTTGTTGATGAGATGTGCCCCCCCTTCCCCATACAGATATTGACTACTGTTAATCCCACCTCCCTGCCCTTCCCTGCCCCCACCCCCAGATGTTCTTCCTACCAAAGGCAATCTAAAGATTCAACACAATACCCATTAAGTTACCAATATCATTCTTCTCAGACCTGGAAATGACAATACAGAAATTCATATGGAAACATAAATAAACATGAATAGTAAAGACAATTCTTATCAAGAGAAACAAAGCAGGAGGTATCAAACTTCCAGACTTCAAACTTTACTATACGTCTACAGTAATCAAAACAGCCTGATATTGGTACAAAAACAGGCACATAGACCAATGGAACAGGATAGAGATTCCAGAAACAAAGCCTCACTTCCTCAACCACCTCATCTTTGACAAAGCCTCTAACAACAACCCCTGGGAAGAGGAGAACCTATTCAGTAAATGATGCTGGGAAAACTGGATGACCACATACAGAAGACTGAAACAGGACCCCTACTTATCACCATACACAAAAATTAACTCTAAATGGATCAAAGATCTAAGTATAAAACCTCAAACTGTAAGAACCTTAGAAAACACAGGAGACACCCTTATGGAAATTGGAACTAGGAACCAATTCCTATTCAGAACCCTAAAGGCCAATACCTTAAGAAATAAAATAGACAAGTGGGACCTCATCAAATTAAAGAGCTTCTGCAAAGCAAAATAAACCATCAAGAGAGCAGGGAGACAGCCCACAGAATGAGAAAAAATGTTTGCCAACTGTATATCTTCAATAATTTTTAAGACCATTATTTGCTCAGTTTTTTTGTTCTCAGCAACATGTATTAAAATAAAACAACTCATATAATCTCCTAGTGAGTGTTATTTTAAAAAATAATCCTTTTTTACAAAATCCTTTTGTAAAGATAATCCTATTTTGCAAGAGGATCTAGCATTGAAGTCTATTAGCAGTTGGAAAGGATATCACATTAGTATCTAGTAAAATATTTCACCTTTTCTTAAAATTAGAAAATCATGTGTTGTTAGAAATTTGTCAGATGTGAAGGTGAAACAGAAAACTTTTATTATCATGGCAGAACACAAAATCTAGCAAACTCATGGCAGACACTGGCAACCAAAAGTAAATATATCGCTATTCTTCCTAAAAAACTGAGGCCTATTTTTACCGGACATAATTACAAATTAGTGGACTTTTCCTATGAAGATGAGGACTTCATATAAGCAGTATTATGTATGTAAGTCCAGATTCCCAGGCCATATTTCCAATTATCCTGATTTACTAGGTCTACAACAGTGGCTCCATAATCAACTCTATTTCTAACCAGCAACTTTTATAATTTTTTTAAATTGGAGTCTCACCCTGTCACCCAGGCTGGAGTGCAGTGGCGCACTCATGGACACCACAGCCTCAACTTGCTGGGCTCAGGTGATCCTTTCACCTCAGCCTTCCAAGTAGATGGAACTACAGGTGTGTGCCACCACAATCAACTAATTTTTGATTTATTGTAGAGACGAGGGTTCACCAAGTTGCCCAGGCTTGTCTCAGGTAATCTTTTCACTTTGGCCTCCCAAAGTGCTGGGATTACAGGCTTGAGCCACTGCACCTGGCCAACCTTTATGATTTTGATGTAGGTGATCCATGACCCAGATGTAGAAAAACACTAGTCGATAGCAGATTTGAATATAGCCTCAAATTTTACTCCTCAGTATGTTTCTTTTACAGTTCCTAAGTTGCAATTCACATTTTCCTGAGGTAATTTTGGTATAGATTTTTAAAATCATTTTTAAAATTGAAAGATAAAATTGTATTTATTATTTATATAGACATGATATTTTGAAGAATACATACATTTGAGAATGACTTTAGCTAATTGATATATGCATTGCCTCACGTAATTATTTTATGTGATGATAATTTACATCCCACGTCTTAGCATTTTTCTAGAATACAATGTATCAACTATAGTCAACATGTTGTATAACAGATCTCTTGAATTTATTTCTTTTACTGAACTGAATATGTGTCCTTTGACCAATATCTCTCCATCATCCCACTTCTCCCAACCATTCCAATCTCCAATAAACACCATTCTACTCTCTACTATGAGATCAAATTTTTCAGATTTCATAAAATGTCTTTCTGTGCCTGACTTAATTCAAGTAACATAATATCCTTCAAGTTCATACACATTGCTGTAAGTAGAAGGATTTCCTTAGTTTTTGAAGGCTAAATGATATTCCATTATACACTCATACACACATTTGTAGACATCACATTTTCAAACCATTCATTCACTGATGGACACTTAGGTTGGGTCCATATCTTTAATATTGTGCATAATGCTACAATTAACATGGGAGTGGAGTTATTTAATTTCCTTTGGATTTATACACAGTAGTGGGATAGCTAAATGACACAGAAATTCTGTCTTTAATTTTATGATGATTCATATTTTTAATAGTGATTATACTTATTTATATTTCCACCAAAATTGTACAAACATTTATTTTCCTCCATGTCCTCACCAACACTTCTCATTCATCTTTTTTTAATTAGTCTTTTTTGATAGTTGCTATTCTAAGAGGCGTAAGGTTTAATTTGCATTTAATTTAATTCTCATCGTGGTTTAATTTGCATTTCCCTGATAATAAGTGATATTAAGCATTTTTTATATATCTGTTGGCCACTTGCAGATCTTTTGGCCAATGTCTGTTCATATTATTTACCCATTTTTAAAATTAGATTATTTTCTTTTATTAAATTATTTGAATTTTTCATTTATTTAGGATTTTAACTCCCCAAATACGTAGATTGCAAATATTTTTTTCCATTTTGTACACTGCTCTCTTTAGTATATTGATTTCTTTGTTCTGCAGACATTTTTAGTTTGATGTAATCTCATTTTTCTATTTTTGCTTTTGTTGCCTGTGCTTTCGCTATCATATCCAAAAAATTGTGTCCAGTTTAATGTCATAGAGATTTTCTCCTATGTTTTCTTCTCATTACTTTATAGTTTCTGGACTTACACTGATGTCTTAAATTTATTTGAAGTTACTTATTGTATATGGTGTGAGTTAAAGACATAAGTTTATTCTTCTGCGTGTGAATATCCAGTTTTTCCAACACCATTTATTGAAGAGGTTATTCTTTCCCTATTGTGTGTTCATGGCACCTTTGTCAAAAATCTATTGGTTGTAACAGCACAGATATCTTTTGGGGTCTTTTCTGTTTCATTAATCTCTGAGCCTGCTTTTATGGCAGACCCATTCTCTTTTGGTTACTATAGCTTTGTAAGATATTCTGAAGTCAGGTAGTATGTCTGTAGCTTTGCTGTCTTTACTAAAAACAGCTTTGGCTATTTAGAATTTATTATGTTTCTTTACAAATTTTAGGATTGTTTTTTCTATTTTTGTAAAAAATGCCACTTGTATTTTGATCGGAATTTTATTGACTCTATAGATAACTGTGGATAGGATGGACATTTTAACACTCTTTTTTTTCTACTTTTTTTATTAATCAGTATTTTTATTATGGTTTGTGGGGTACAGTTAAGGGTTAGTTATACAATTATGTTTCATTCACGCACCCTGTTGATAAGAGGAGTTTTCCCATCCCCAGACAGATATTTGCTACTGTTAA
>NW_007259002.1:147277-151748 GCF_000164805.1 Carlito syrichta | reverse complement strand
TTTCCCAGTCTGTAGGCTGTCTCCTTGCTCTCTTGATGGTTCTTGGCTTTGCAGAAGCTTGTCAGTTTAATAAGGTCCATTGTCTATCTCTCTCTTAAGTCCTGTGGGTTTCGGGTTTGTACAGGAATTGGATGCCAGTTCCGATTTCCATGAGAGTATTTCCTTCCTTTTCTAAGGTTCTTATGGTTTGAGGTTTTACATTTAGGTCTCTGATTCATTTGGAGTTAACCTTTGTGCATGGGGATAGATAGGGGTCCTGTTTCATCTGACCCTGAAGAAATACAAAAGATCATTAGAGACTACTATGTACACTTGTATGGAAACAAACTTGAAAACCATAAGGAAATGGAGGACTTTCTGACATCACACAACCTACCTGGTTGGAACAAGAAGAAATTGAGACCCTAAATAGACCAATAACAATCAAGGAAATCGACTACATAATAAGAAAACTTCCTACAAAAAAAAGCCCTGGTCCAGATGGCTTTCCAGCAGAATTCTACAAGACATTCAAGGAGGAGCTGATACCAATCCTACTGAAGGTATTCCAGGCGATTGAAAAAGATGGAACTCTCCCCAAATCATTTTACGAAGCCAACATCACATTGATACCCAAACCAGGTAAAGATCCAACAAAGAAAGAGAACTACAGGCCAATATCCTTGATGAACATAGATGCTAAAATTCTCAACAAGATCCTAGCAAACCGGATTCAGCAATACATCTCAAAAATCATCCACCATGACCAAGTAGGCTTCATTCTGGGGATGCAAGGCTGGTTCAACGTTCGTAAAACCATAAATGTAATTAAATACATCAACAGATGTCATAACACTCTTAATTATTTTAATTCATGAGCATGAAATCGCTTTTCATCAATTATGTCTTTTTAAATTTCTTTCATTATTGTTTTATAGTTAGGTTAGAAGTCTTTCACTTGGTTAAATTTATGTCTGCTTATTTTAATTTTTGTATTTATTATAAATGAGATAATTTTATTGATTTCTCTTTAGATTGTTGTTAGTATATGGAGCTGCTGCTGATTTTTAAATGTTGATTTTGTATCCTGAAACTTTACTGAATTTGTTTACCAGTTCTAAGAAGTTTTCTGGTGAAGTCTTTTGATTTTTCTAGATACCCAATCATGTCACTTGTGAACAGGAAGAGTTTCACTTTTTCCTATCCAGTTTGGATGCATTTTGTCTCTTTTTCTTGCCTGGGTGCTTTGGCTAGGACTCCCAGTATCATGCAGAATAAGAGTGGTGAAAGTGGGCATTTTTGTCTTGTTTCAGATTTTAAAGGTCAATCTTTCAATTTTTCATTATTTATTATGAGGCTAGCAGTGATTTTTTTTAAAATATATGACCTATATTGCTTTGAGGCACATTCCTCCTATAAACTAATATGTTGCAAGGTTTTTTAAAAAATCATGAATGGGTATTAAATTTTGTCAAATGCTTTTTATGCATCTATTGAAATGATCTTTTATTTTTCAGATGTGGTGGTTATATTTGCAAGTTCATCCAAGATGGGTGCAGTGGCCCATGCCTGTAATCCCAACAATCTGGGAGATCAAGGCTGGAAGATTGCTTGATCCCATTGGAGAATAGCCTGGGCAACATAATGAGACTTCATTGCTACAAAATATCAAAAACTCAGTGGGACATGATAGCACTGCCTATAGTCCCAGCTACTCAGGAGGCCAAGGCCGAAGGATCACCTGAGCCCAGGAGGTCAAGGTCATGGTGAGCCATGATGGTGCCACTGCACTCCAGCCTGGGTGACAGAGGTAGATCTTGACTCAAAAAAGCAAACAACACCAAGTTCATCCAAACTGTTGACATTTCCATTAATGATTGTAATGAGTTTATGTCTCATATTCAAAAACAGATATGAGATCAAAGTCATATTTTTCTTTCTTGAGCTCCATGATACCTGCAAAACATGTTTAAAGGGTTTTTCGGTCAATTATTTTATGAGAGACTGAGCAGCCCCCCAAATTTTTCTTTCTTTAAATAACTTATCTCATACTGTTCTGAACGGAGATCAGAAAAATCTAAATGAAGTGGACCCGCTGAATCTCAGGGAAATCTCATCTGTAAACCTTCTATTTCTAAAAGGTTTCCATTAACAAATTTTTATTTGCTACTGTTTGAAGGAGATATGTAGATGACAGAAATATTAGACCCAATTACACTCAATCTATTCTCTCTCCTTTACAAATAGCATTATGCTGTGGTGATTAAGAATACAGGGTATGGAGTTAAACAAACAAGTTTAACCTCAGAATTAAAATCAAATTTTATCAAAGTCATTGAACTTCTCTGCACCTGAATTTATTTGTTATGTTTAGTTTGTACAATAATATATCATAACATAGAAGTAAAGATTGAATTAGATAATTTATAGTACATTTTACAAGACTTTCTATGTTGTAGATGCATAAAAATGTATTTATCATATGTTATAAGAATTATTATTAATGCCGTTATAATTATTTATCAATTCAATATCTGACTTTGAAATTGTAATGTTTCCCAGCCCCATTGCAAAGTGGGCAAAAGAAATGAATAGACAATTCTCAAAAGAATATGTATGAGCAGCCAACAGATACATAAAAAAAAGTTCAAATTCACTAGTCATCAGGGAGATGCAAATTAAAACTACACTGAGATACCACCTAACTCCAGTCAGAAAGGCCATCATCAATAACCCAAAAAGTAACAGATGCTGAAGAGGATGTGGCAAAAAGGGAACACTTCTGCATTGTAGTGTAAACTAGTACAGCTTTTGTGGAAAACTGTGTGGCGATTCCTAAAAGTTCTAAAAATCGACCTTCCATGTGACCCCACAATCCCCCTACTGGGAATATACCCTGAAGAACTCAAATCACTCTACAAAAAAAGATATCTGCACGTGTATGTTTATTGCAGCATTGTTCACAATAGCAAGAACATGGATCCAGCCATGCTGCCCATCAAAAGAGGACTGGATTCTTAAAATGTGGTACATATACACAATGGAATATTATGCAGCCATAAAGAATAACAAAATCATGAACTTTGCAACAACCTGGATGGAATTAGAGTCTATAATACTGAGTGATCTTTCACAAAAACAAAGAACTGAGTATCACATGTTCTCACTCATAAGTGAACCTTGAATAGATACCGTAATACTATAGGAAAAGGATTGACAGTAGCAGGAAACTACAGGGGGAGGGGGTTGGGTGGGGAGGTGAAATTGACAGCAGTAGAAATCTGCCTGGGGAAGGGGGGAAGCACACCTCATCAACAAGAGTAGCTGCACAATGAATATTTGTATACCTAAACCTGAATTGTACCCCACAATTTTAAAATAAAATAAAATTGAAAAAAAGAAATTGTAATGTTTCCTAGTTTGTATTTATATGAACAAACACAAAATAATTAGCCATACTATGTTTTAATATGTGATATGTGCTTACAGAATCTGAAGTGTAGCATCCCGAGACAGGAAATTAAACTATTATATTTCCCAAAAGTCTTAAATAAGCATAGTTAGTTTCATTCTCATAGCAATAAGGTACACAACAAATTGAGTAGTATTTCTTTTCTTGCAACTGACATAGATAAGGTAATCTTGGGTCTATGCCACCACTATGTTCTGCCCACTTTCTCAACACACACACACACACAAACACACACTCACACACACACACACGCAATCAGCAAAAATATATTTAGCTGAGGCAAACCCATTGTCTTTTCTACATTCACAACATTTTGTTGATGTTTTATAGATTAAATCATCCACCTTAGCACCATGTATAATTTTGAATATTTTGAACTGTAGAACTTACTTTGCACAAGAAGCTGACATTTTTTTTTCAGGTTTTAGAAATAAATTTTATAAAAGTGAGTATTTATATTCTAGTTTGAGACAAGTGGGACACTATTTCAAGATAATTCCCAAACCCAGTAGAATTTTGGATAGTAATTATTCTCATCCTAGTGGTGTAGCTTTGCTGATTGGTTTTAAATGAACAAAAAAGGTGAAGAGTAGTAACACAATTGACTATAACGTAGCTAGTAGTAACATAAATATGCCTTCATTATTGGGAGATATTTGATTAAAACAAAAATAATCTTCACTTCTACCAGTCAATAAAGAAATAATAACATCTCCTGTAAATTCTATTATTTGTATCAGTTTCTACTATAAATTCAGATACTTAATGATACTTTGAAGTGTTTGGTTATATGATGAAATTCTAAAGTGCAAGCCCAATATATTGAGGAGAATTTCGCACACCCTAATTTTTGTATGTCAACTATCTGAGTGAAAGTAAATATGCCAGCCGGGTTCGGTGGCTTAGCCTGTAATCCCGCGTCTTTGGGAGGCAGAGGTGCTTGGATTGCCTGAGCCCGCGGGTTCGAGACCCGCCTGGGCAGCAAGACCTCATCTCTACAATAAATAAAAAAAAAAAATC
>NW_007259002.1:126690-147257 GCF_000164805.1 Carlito syrichta | reverse complement strand
AGTCTGGGCGACAGAGTGAGACTCCAACTCAAAAAAAAAAAAAAAAGTAAATATGCCTTGAATATTAAGCTACAGGAGTAAAAGTAAGGCAAACTGGATTTGAATGTTAGTTTTGCCATTTCACAATTGTGAGACCTTGAACTACTTGTTTAATCTAATGTTTACTAATTTTTAGAGGATGAATAATAATTTCACTTTTCATCAGATTCTTGTTAGGATTGAGATAATATATGTGAGTACTTAGCACCTTGTTCAGAAGATGGTACTCATTTCATGACTCTCAATTTTCTTTAGTAATTATGGCAACATTGCAGCACTATTTCTTAATACTTTAAAACAGAGTTCTAGATTTTAACATTCTTTGAATATTGACAATAGCATATTCTAGAATTTTACTGTGGATGTGCTTGAGAATGGATACATTACAGAATCCCAGATGACTTTTTTTCTGTACCCAGTGAGAAAAATGAAACTAAAATGGCTACTATATGGGCTTCTTACTTAACAGGGGAAATATTCACATATTTAGAAAAAATGTCAACATTTCACCATCCAAAAAATGTGCGTGGAAAAATACAACTGAAAAAAATTTCATAGGGAGAGAAGTTGTCCAAGATCTGTCATCCTGTCTTTCTTTCATCCTTTCTTTTTTTCCTTCGTCCTTCCTTCCTTCCTTCCTTCCTTCCTTCCTTCCTTCCTTCCTTCCTTCCTTCCTTCCTCTCTCTAATTTCATTCATTCCTTCTTTCATTTTTTTTCACTAAATAAACTTACAAGTCTGGAAAAAATAACTAAAACAATTCCCTAGTGGTACTTTAAAATGTTATTGAAAACAAAAATTTCCTTTTTATATAAAATGTGTATGTTGTTGAAGCACAAAGATTATGCTTAAAGCCACTGTTATGTTTTCCATATAATGATATTATTATGAACAGCAGTAAAACAAGTTTACTCATTGATGCAGAAAATGAATTAGTTGAAACCACCTTGGATAACTCATAGAAATGATGAGGGACATGGAAAACTAGTTCAGCGAAACAAAAGAAAAAAGGAAAAAAACAAGAGTGAGAATGTAAGAGTTTGTTCCAAGCCAGGTTCGGTGGCTCAGTCTGTAATCCTGTGCTTTGGAAGACTGAGGTGAATGGATTGACTGAGCCCACGGGTTCGAGACCTGCTTGGGCAACTTGGCGAGACCTCATCTCTACAATAAATCAAAAATTAGCCAGGTGTGGTAACACATGCCTGTAGTTCCAGCTACTTAGAAGACTGAGGCAGAAGGATCACCAGAGCCCAACAGGTCGAGGCTGCGGTGGCCGGGAGCATGCCACTGCACTCCAGTCTGGGTGACAGAGTAAGACTCCAACTTAAAAAAAAAGAGTTTGTTCGAATACAATGGCTAGCCACTTTTATCTTCAACTTTTAAGAATAATCTTCTATTTTGCTTCATTTTTTGATGACTCAAACGTCAGGAATGTGATTTTTGATTAGCTAGGAGCCTTACCACATACCCAAGCATTAGTTTCTTGGGACCTAGAAGAGGAAAGACCTATCTTCTTAGCTTCTGTTATGAAGCCTGAAAACACATTGTGCCATTTTCAGTTCCCAATTTAGTGGAATCATCATGTGTACCTTTTAGGAAACATTTGTCTTTTACATACAAAAGTCTCTAAAGGAGCTGAGCCAAGAGTTTCAATATAGGAAGGAGATTTTTCATATGAGGATGCCATGAGTTGAACATAACGTCAATGCCAGGAAGTCTGTCCACATTCAATTTCCTTAAACCTTCTCTTCACTACAAATAGAAATCTTTCAGATTCCTGGCCACTTGATCAAGCCAAAATAGATCCCTGCCACAAAAAAAAAAAAAAAATGTGGACAAAAATGTTTATTTCTGTAAGGTATGCTCATTCTTCAGTATTTTTTAGAATTTTCTAAATTTGATGTTATAATACTGCAGCAATTCATTCTTTGTAGTAACTGCTTCAGGATGTAGAGCCAGCTATCAATCAGGCTCAGCTTTGCTTGTTTGTTTGTCTGTTTTAATGCTTCTGCAAACTAGCCAGAGAGTATTCACCATAAAACCACTAGTTGAGTTAAAGGAAATGCCACATTGTACTAAAAAAATAAGTGAAGGTCTCCTAATAATTACTTGGTCTTTTGAAATTTGTTCCAAATGTATACTTCCATGACCTTAAAAAAGAACTTTAGGACACACGATAACCTGGTGTCTTATGATTAAATATGCTATTTCAACCAGACAAGTAGCAAGATAATGCTTATTTCTAAAAATGACAAAGGTACATTTGCAAAAGCAAACATTTTCTCTGTTTAAAATCTCCAAAGTCTTCTGCTACTCCATACAACCACCACCAGTATTGTAATGCCTGCATGGAAAGCACTGAGGTATAAACATGCTTGCATTACACTCTGGAAAAGCTTTCCGTGCTATATAATCTTAAACAAAGTTGTCAAACTTTAAGAGACTCCACTAAATGGGTCAAACAGGCTCTCACTCACATCAAAGATGAATATAATCTATTAAACTAAAAGCAGTTTATCAATACGTTTTGTGCCTTTTATGTGGTATGAAACAGTTTTAGAAAAATGTGCTTCCCCGTGAGAGATTCCAGAAAGCTTCCAGATAACCAAACCCACTGAAATAAGGCTTCCAAATTTCTGGAATTTTACATTTTCCAAATCATTTTCTAGCTTCAATATGGTGGATAGTTGTATTATTTCATGGATAATAAGAGGCAATTTTCCCCCCAGAACCTGAAATGTGAAAATATAGAAACAAAATATAGAACTTTCTTCACTTTTCCTGCCAAGAAAAACTAAAATTATTAAGGAAGTTTGTTTTTCTTTTGTGGGGTAGAGAGGTAGAGAAAGCAGTACAGAGATTAAAAGCTACATAGTTCCATGACTGAACTGTGAGAGAACCATATCTGGAATACTAGTTTCAAATAGAAATAGGTAATTGATCAAATTAATAATAAATGATTAACTCAGTGTTTGAAGATTCATTCATCTTCTGTATTGGAAAAATTAAAGAGACAAATTACTATTGCATAAGAACCAATGCCATCTCTCTCTCTCCCTCTCTTTTTTTAGTGTTTTACAGTAAATGGTTAAATCAACAGGCCCAAGGTCTTCAGGACTGGCCTTGACCAGCCCCTGAAAATTAACCTCTGAATCCATAGAAGATTTTATCTGATAAGGGCATCTTTGTATATTTAGGCCCATACTACATAGTTTGTGCTGGTAGTGTGACTTATGGTGAATGCCAGTTTTTGTATACCTGGAGCTCTGGGGTTATGCTATATCAGTTTGGAGTGCTTGGAGACTTTGGCTAAAGACAGGTTCGTGGGCTCTCCATGTCTATGTGACTGATAAGATAAGATAAGACCATGGACACAAAGACATGTAAGCTTCTCTGGATGGCAATATTTCATACTTATTGTCAGACCACACTGCTGGAAGAATTAAACACTGCCTATCTGATTCCACTAGAGAGGTCAGTTGGAAGCTCAGATATGGTACTCTTGGGACTGACATTTACATTCCTTTCTTTTGCCAACTGTAATCTGTATTAATCTGCAACAGGTTCACTGTGTGCTGGTTACCAACTTGATGAGTTCATGATACAGAGCTCACATACAAAAAAATTTCACAAAGTAGATTTATTACTTAGAGATAAGCAACAAGGGACAATAGAAGCCTAGGTCCCCAGATGCCCAAGTAAGCTCCTCAGGGCATATAGAGTCTCATTCGCACATGCTCCACTTACCCTGCAGTTGAAGAAACCCAGAAAGCAGCCTTCCCTGGGGTTACAAGCATCACTGGGTTAAAACCTTGGAAGCAAAAACAAAACAGTTGTTTCTAAGGTGGGAAAAGCAGCAGGACCAGTGTTCTGGCCAGTGCCTCCCTTATCTCAGAATATTGCATTCCCAGTATCTTCTGTAGCTATTTTTGAGAACTTTATGTGAGCAAGGAGGGAGAACAGCGTTGGTCAAAATACACCTGGAAAACTGTCCTGTAATCTTTAGTTGTAATATACTGAGTTCTGTGAGTACTTCTAGTGAATCATTGAAGCGAATGGAGGTCTTTGAAACCTCTGACACAAGTACTAAATTTTTTAAAAAGTCCACAAATATTTTTCTTTCTTTCTTTCTTTTTTTTTTTTGAGTTGGAGTCTCACTCTGTCACCCAGACTGGTGTGAAGTGGCCACTCCCAGTCACTGCAGCCTCGACCTTCTGGGCTTCGGCGATCCTCCTGCCTCAGCCTTCCAAGTAGCTGGAACTACAGGCGTGTGCTACCACACCTGGCTAATTTTTGATTAATTGTAGAGATGAGGTCTCATCAAGTTGCCCAGGTGGGTCTCGAACCTGTGGGCTCAGGCAATCCACTCACCTCGGCCTCCCAAAGCACTGGGATTACAGGCTGAGGCCACCGAGCCTGGCTTTTCTTTCTTAAAACATTAAAATTCTAAACTTTCATTTTATTTTATATAAATGTAAAACATTTAATTTATTCTAAAAGTACGAACCACGTATGTAAATTAGAAAGCAAAATACATAAATACATATAAATTCAACAGCCAAATTAAATTACAAAAGAAAGAACTCTGAATATTCCTAGAATCAAAAGTGTTCTGTGCTTCCTTGACAGTGACAACCACTCTTCATTTTTTATTACCTAGGTTTCAGTTTTCAAAATGAATTTATCTATAGCCTTAAAACTTTTTTTAAAAAAATGCATCTACTTTTTAAAATTTTTGGACATTGTACATATGATGTCAGGTTGTTTGTTGTCTGTATTGTTTGTGTTTTTTAAGAATATTGTGTTTCTAACATTCTCCCACATTCGTATATATTTCAGCACTCTATAATGTCACAATTCATAGTAGTTTTTTCTTTAATGCTTCATAATTAAATTGTTCATTTTCTATTATAAACTATGCTTCTTTGAATGTTATTTTACATATCACTAAGTGCACATTACAAGAGTTTGTATGGATATATTTCCCTATATATGACATTGATAAGATACATAGGGATAAGATATATTCGTAGATCAACTTTAAAATATAGCAACTTGTTTTCTTAATTTATTGTTCACATTTGCATATTGTTCTTAACAACAGTACATAGTACTCCAAGTCACATGTCCTTGCTAACAATTTTTATTGTCAGACCTTTAATATTTTCTACAAATATTATGCAGGTGACCAATATTTTTTGTCTTTAGCAGAGCTGGAGTAGATTGTATAAGGTAGGGATGTTTTAAAAAAAAGGTAGATAGCATATTTTTCACAGTGTTTTAAATGTATGTTCTCCATTTATCTTCTATGACTTCTTTGATACGTTAAATTTTCACATATATATGGATATGTTTCTATGCTTTTTATTGTAATCATTAGTCAGTGTTCAGCTTTCTTCATTAGTAAGATTTCCTCCCTATAATTGAACTGATGTAGGCTTACTTAATACTTCTTTGGGAATGGTTTGGTCCTTTTTATGAAGGTTTATTCTTCATAAATTTTACAACTGGATTTCACTTTAATTGATAATATTGTTGAAATATTATTTGGAATCATGTATTTACAAACAAATTGTATACAAGTTATATTTTATATGAGTCATCTCATACACTGGTAACACTATTTACATTGTTTAAACTGTTTTAATGATATTTTATAGTTTTTCATAAAAGTTAGAATATCTGCTGTTACATATATATTTCTAAGGGCCTTCTGTGTTATAAATGATTTACTTTAAAAAATAATTTTAAGTAACTTCTGCAGTGGTGAGGAAATACAATTAATTTTTTCATTCCGATTCGGTATTCAGCAGCTCTAGGATTTTTTAATTAATTGACATAATTTGCCATTTTATTTCTTTGCATGTCTATTCCCTTATACATTTTTAAAAGTTTTGTCTTTGACTTGTTTGGTTTTTTCTCTTCTAGCTGTGGCCTCTAATCAATTGTTACCTTGTTATCTAGAATTGGGGACACTGGGCAACACTGTCTTTTATCAATTTTAATTTGAATGCTACTAAACTTTTATTTATAAGCCTTGACCATAGGATATGAATTCATTCTTAAATTCTAATTGAAATTGTAGTTGAGCCTTTGAATGGAATTTATCTAGCATACTCTGAAACATTACTGACATGAACAAAAACAGAAAAAAATTGCAATCATAAATCTTTTGGAACAAAAAACTAAATGATTAGCTTTTAAACATTAATTTGTGCAAGGAGATATAATGATAAACTTTTAGACATTAACTTGTGTAGTGAGGCATAACATTCACACTATTTTTTAAGCATTGTCATTTCATTCTTTTTATCTGCAATTTTGCCGTGTTAATGCTGTCATCCTTTGAGAAAAATTAACCCTTCAAAGTTAATGTCTGATAACAATCAGATTGCAGAAAACAGTCTTTGATGAAGTTTTAGCTTGAATTCAGAATAAACTGAGTAATTATCACCGAAGGTATAAATATCATGTTAAATGATTATCGTGAAAGAAAATTGATGAACATATGATAAAGTAATTGGATTTATCTGCAACTTTTTTAACTTTAGTTTTTATTTGTTTTTTATTTTATTTACTTATTTATTATAAAGATGTGGGGTACAGTTCAGAGTTAGGTATACAAACATTGATCATGCAGGTTCCCTTGTTGATGAGGTATGGCTCTCCCTCCCCTAGCAGTTTCCCTCAACTGCCAGTCCCAACCCCCTTTCCCCTGATAGTTTTTCACTACTGCCAATTGCCTTCCCACAGCATTATAATTGTTCAAGGTCACCTTATGAGTGAGAACATATGGAACTCAGTTATTTATTTCTGTGATAAATCACTGAGTATGATCAACTTCAAATCCATCCAATTTGCTGCAGATTCCATATATTTGTCCTTCTTTATGGCTGCATAATATTCCATTGTGTCTATGTGCCACATTTTTTTAATCCAGTCCAGCTTCGATGGGCAACATAGTTGGTTCCATGTTTTTGCTATCGTGAATAGAGCTCCAACAAACATGCATATGCAGGTATCTTTTTTGTAGATTTGAGTTCCTCCGGGTATATTCCCAATAGGGAAATTGCTGGGTCATATGGAAGGTCAATTTCTAGTTCCTTCAGAAATTGTCACACTGCTTTCCCATCAGCAGTGTAGAAGTGTTCCTTTTTCTCCACATCCTCACCAGCATCTGTTGTTGTTTGTTTTATTAATGATGGCCATTCTTACAGGGGTAAGGTGGTATCTCAATGTGGTTTTGATTTGCATTTCTCTAATAATGAGTGAGGCTGCGCACTTTTTCATGTGTCTGCTGGCCACCCATATATCTTCTTTTGAGAAGTGTCTATTCATGTCTTTTGCCTACTTTTTTAAAGGGGCTGTTTGTTTTTTTCCTTTTGGTTTGTTTGAATTCCTTATAGATCCTAGATGTTAGGCCTTTGTCAGATATACAGTTGGCAAATATTTCTCCCATTCTGTGGGCTGTCTCCCTAGTCTCTTGGTGGTTTCTTTGGCTTTGCAGAAGCTTGTTGATTTGATGAGGTCCCACTTATCTATCTTATCTCTTATGGCCTGGGCACTTCGGGTTTTGGGCAGGAATCAGTTGCCAGTTCCAACTTCCATAAGAGCGTTTCCTGCATTTTCTAATGTTCTTACAGTTTGAGGTTTTACATTTAGGTCTTTGTTCCATTTAGAGTTAGTTTTTGTGTATGATGATAGGTAGGAGTCCTGTTTCAATCTTCTGCATGTGTTCAGCCAGTTTTCCCAGCACCATTTACTGAATAGATTCTCCACTCCCCAGCGGTTGTTATTGGAGGCTTTGTCAAAGATGAGTTGGTTGAGGAATTGAGGCTTTGCTTCCAGAATCTTTATCTTGTTCCATTTGTCTATGTGCCTGTTCTTGTACCAATACCAGGCTGTTTTGATTACTGTAGCCTTACAGTAATGTTTGAAGTCTTTAAGTGTGATACCTCCTGCTTTGATTCTTTTGTTAAGGATTGTTTTGACTATTTGTGGTGGTTTATCTTTCCATATAAATTTCTGTATTGTCATTTCCGGGTCTGAGAAGAATGATGTTGGTAAATTAATGGGTATTGCATTGAATCTGTAGATTCCCTTTGGTAGGATGGACATCTTAACAACGTTCATTCTTCTTATCCATGAGCATGGGATATTTTTCCATTTGTTTGTGTCTTCTTGGATTTCTTTGAGTGGTGTTTTCTAGTTTTCATTGTAAAGGTCTTTCACTTCTCTGGTTAGGAAGATGCCAAGGTATTTCTTTCTTTCTTTTTTTTTTTGGTGGTTAATATGAATGGGATTGTGCTTTTTATTTGGGTCTCTGCCTGCTTGTTTTTGGTATAGAGAAATTCAATTGTCTTTTGCACATTTACTTTGTACCCTGAGACCTTCCCAACATCCTTTATCAGTGCAAGCAGGGTTTTGACATATTCTCTTGGATTTTCAAGGTTTAGGATCATATAATCAGCAAAGAAGGATAATTTGACTTCCTCTTTTCCTATTTGGATACCCCTATTTTCTTCTCTTGTCTAATTGCCTGGGCTAGGACTTTGAACACAATATTGAACAAGAGGAGTGAGAGTGAACAACCTTGTCTGTTGGGAGCTGGCCACCGAGGCCCACTGAGCGCTAGGGATCAGGGAGGACTGTGGACCCCGAGACTGCTAGGATGTGTTCGGGAGTCGTTGACCCCATTTTCCTCCTCCTTTTACCATGCAGCGCAAGTACCTAAAGGAATTCTGCTGATCTAAGCTGAAGGCTCTGTGACTGTGCCAGGCATGGCTCACTCTAGAAACCCATTGTTCCTGTTTCCCATAAAACTGTGGTTTCAGCTTAGGTATTAGATATAATTCAAATTCAGGTCACATTTGGGAGCCTTTTATACATGATGCAAGCTTCTTTATAAGATTTAAAAGTAGATTTGTAGAATTAGTATATACATTTAGAGACTGTTTCCAACTTTAGATGGTATAGATGATTATCTAGGGTTACCAGAAATGGCCCAGCATGAACTTTGGACTGGGCCACATTCCTAAGGGCCCAGCATCCACTTTGGGCTGGGCTGCATTCTTTTAAACTGGTTCTTTAGTTACAATTACTGTAGGTTTTTTCTACTTATAATAGTAACTGAATTTATTTTATTTATATAAAGTATTTTAGAATAGGTCATTCTATGTGAGGGAATTATGTTAGTTCAAGCATGATCAAACATGATACTTTAAGGCTTTATAAGAATACAGCTAACTTTAGAAATTTCATTGTTCCCACTTTCTACTAATTGTGATTTTGGCTTTAGTACAATTACAGTTTGTATTTGGGTTTATTTTAGAAGCTTTGTTGCTGATAATCAGCCTTATATATCAGGATTAGGAATTAGAAACTTTTATAGAAATTAAGATAGATACATAGGATTTTAGAATAGCCATTTTGTTAAGAGATCATAATCAATTGTTCCTGGAAATGGCCCAGCGTGATCTTTGGACTGGGCCACATTCTTTAGGAACTGATCTGACCTATAATTAAGAGTTTTTTATAGTACAGGTAAAATTAGTACAGAATACAACAGTATTAGGATTTAGGTCAGTCATTAGGTGTTGGGTATGCATAAGTTTTAGAAGTTATTGATTATTAGGATTTTATGATGTTAGAATTTTTGTATTGCCTTTGAGGAACATAAACCAAGCATAAGGAACAGTGAGATAATTTTGGGATTGTCCTTCCTCATGCTTGGGAAAACGCCTGGTGGGTGGGGGACGCCCCTCATCCACAAAAAGTTTGTTTTCACGTAATAGTCTTGTGATTTTATTGGGATTGTCCTTCCTCATGCTTAAGAAAACACCTGGTGGGTGGGGGGGATGCGCCTCATCCACCTGGCCTTGTGTTCACATGAAAGTCTTGCGATTTAACATGTGAAAATTTGGGATAAAAGACTCATGGTTGGTCCCAATAAACGGCTTCTGCTCATTTCACTGAACAGTTGTCCACTTTCTTTCTTTCTCTTTCTTCCTCTTTATATTTATCCCTCCATCTTTCTTTCTTTTAATATCTATCCCTACTACAGAATCGGCTTCTGCACTAGACAGAGTCCAGTCTCTTTTTTTTCCTTATTTCTCTAGAATATTTGCTAACGCTGCCCCACCTTCCAGGGACCCTCTAAATCTCTTCTTGGGGGCTGGCCCCCGCACTTGTCTTGTTCCAGTTTTCAGGGGAAATGATTGTAGTTTCTGACCATTTGGCAATATGTTAGCTGTAGGTTTGTTGTAGATGGCACTTACTATTTTCAAGTATGTTTCTTCTATACCTAGAAGTTTGAGGGTTTTTATCCACAGGAGACACTGGATTTTATCAAAAGCTTTTTCTGCATCTAATGAGATAATCATGTGGTTCTTGCCTTTACATCTGTTGAAGTATTTAATGACATTTATTGTTTTGCGAATATTGAACCAGTCTCGCATCCTGAGGATGAAGCCTACTTGGTCATGATAGATGATATTTGATATGTGTTTTCGGATCTGATTTGCTAGAATCTTGTTGATGATTTTTGCATCTATGTTCATAATGGCCTGTAGTTCACTTTCTTTGTTGGATCTTTACCCAGTTTGGGTAGCAGTGAAATTTAGCTTTGTAGAATGATTTGGCGAGAATCCCTTCTTTCTCAATTGGCTGGAATACTTTCAATAGGATTGGTATCAGCTCCTCCTTGTATATTTTGTAGAATTCTGCTGGAAATCCATCTGGTCCAGGGCTTTTTTTGTAGGTAGTTTTCGTATGACAGAGTCAATTTCCTGGGTTGTTATGGGACTATTTAGTGTCTCGAATGTCCTCTTGTTTTATCCTGGGGAGATTGTGTGATGTCAGAAAGTCCTCCATTTCATCTAGGATTTCAAGTTTGTTTCCATATAAATGTACATAGTAATCTCTGATAATCTCTTGTATTTCTTTGGGGTCAGTTGTGATTTGATCTTTTGTATTTCTGATTGTGTTTATTTGGGCTTTTTCTCTCTTTTTCTTGGTCATTTTGTCTAGGGGTCCATCAGTCTTGTTAATTCTTTCAAGGAACCAGCTTTTTGCTTTGCTAATGTTTTCTATGATATTTTTGTCCTCTGTGTCCTGTAGTTGGGCTCTTATTTTTGTGACTTGGATTCTTCTGCTAAAGTTGGAGTTTTGGTGGTATTCTCTTTCTAGCTCCTTTAGGTGATTTATTAGGCTTTCCACTTGTGATCTTTCCATTTTCTTGTTGTGTGCTCATAGAGATATGAATTCCCTTCTTAAAGCTGATTTCATGGCATTCCTGAGATTTTGGTAAGATGTTTCTTCATTTTCATTTGTTTCCAGGAATCTTTCAATTTCTACTTTGATTTCAGTGTTGACCCAGTCATTGTTCAGCATCATGCTGTTTAGTGTCCATAGCTTTGTGGGCTTTGGGGAAATGTTGTTGCTTTTAATGTTTATTTTTATTCCACTGCGGTCTGAGAATGCACATGACAGGATTTCAACCTTGTGGAATTTGTTTATGCTTGATTTATGGCCAAGAATGTGATTAATCTTGGAGTATGTTCCATGTGGTGATGAGTAGAATGTATATTCTGTGGTTGTTGGGTGGAATAATCTGTAGGTATCAACTAAGTCCATTTAGTCCAGTGTCAAGTTTAGGTTCTGGATCTCCTTGTTGATTTTTTGCCTCAATGATCTATCTAGGGCTGTCAGTGGGGTATTTAAGTCCCCTGCTATAATAGTGTTAGAGTCAATATCTTTTTTCAGTTTATGAAGTAGCTGTTTTATAAATGCTGGTGCTCTGCGTTGGGTGCATGTATGCTTAGAATGAATATTTCTTGTTGATAGATTGAACCTTTTATCATTATGTAGTGTCCTTTTGTGTCTTTTAAAATTTTTGATAGCTTAATGGTTATTTTGTCTGATATTAACATTGCAACTCCTGCCTTCTTTTGTGATCCACTGGCCTGGAAACTCGTTTTCCATCCTTTAACTTTGAGTCTGTGTGTATCCCTTGTAGTGGGATGAGTCTCCTGGATGCAGCAAACAATGGGGTCATGGTTTCTTATCCAGTCTACCATTCTGTGTCTTTTCAGTGGTGCATTTAGTCCATTCACATTTAGGCCAATTATTGAAATGTGGTGGTTTTCCCTGCCCATGAGGTTCTTATAGAGTGATTGTTGTTCCTGTTTATTTGTTGTCTTTCATTTGGTTTTGGGGTTGATTCATGTGTGTTTTCTCTCTTTTCCCTGTACTCTTGTGAAGAACGTTGTCATTATTTTCTCCTTTTCTTCTGGGCTTAATACTTTCTTAAGTATTTCTTATAGAGGTGATCTGGAGGATGCATAGGTTCTTAGGTATTAGATGTCTGGGAAGGATTTTAATTTTCCCTCACTGATGAAGCTTAGACTGGCTGGGTAGGTTATTCTTGGTTGAAATTGTTTATCTTTGGGAACTTTGAAGATTGGGCTTCAAGCTCTCCTAGCCTGAAGGGTTTCTGTAGATAAATCTGCTGATGTTCTAATCGTTCTTCCCTGGTAGGTAGTCTGTCCTTTTTCTCTTGTGCCTTTAGGATTTTTTCTTTTATATTACTTTGTTTAGGTGAATTATTATGTGTCTGCGAGTTGGTCTTCTCATTTGTTGTCTTGCAGGGGTTCTCTGAATCTCTTGTGTTTGAATTTTTGCATCACTGATGAGATGAGGGAAGTTTTCTTGAATGATTTCATGAAATGTTTGTTCCCGTATGGTCTCTGTCTCTTTTTCTGCCCCAGGAAGGCCAATTACTCTTAGATTTGGTCTCTTGAAGTAATCATTCATCTCTTGAAGGATTTGTTCTGTCTTTTTAAGCTTCTTTTCTATGTTTTTTGACAGTTTGGGTTAGTTCTGTGTTTTGGTCTTCAAGCTCTGAGATTCTTTCTTCTGCTTGGCTAATTCTGCTTTCCATGCTTATTAGTTTGTTATTTATTTCCATCACAGTATTCTTTACTGTTATTATTTCTGTTATCAGTTCCTTCCTATTTCCTCTTGTCTCTCTTCAATTTTTAAAATTCTCTCTATTAATGTCTTGATGTCTGTGTTTGTTGCATGTGACCAGTCATTCTGGGGGCTCTTCATTGTTTGTGTTCTGAAGTCTGTTTTCTCCATGTCTGACCTCCCAGGGGTCTGTGTGTGACCTATATTCTTTTTTTTTCATTTGTGCAGATTTTTCCTCCCTACTTTTTCCTTCCTTCCCCTTCCCTCTCTTCTTTAATTCTCTTATTCAGGGGTGGAGGGGCTGCTTTTACTTCTGTTTGTTCAATCTCCTATTCTTCCTTATGTATATCCTCTTGCTTTGTTCAATGTAGAAGTTAGACCATAAACTGGGAACGGTCCTTTTGCAGTTTTGAGATTTAATTAAGGGGGGAGCTGTGATTCAAAAACTATCTGCAGATCCCAGTATCTGCCGACAGGTGTATGGTTAATCTGGAACCCACTTCCCACTGCCTTGGAAGCTGTCCATGCAGTGGGGTTGTAGGTTTACTCCCTGAAAATAAAATGAGGTTGACAAAGGGAAGAGAATGTAGCAGGCAGTGGGGGGAAGAGGGGAGTGGAGAGAGAGAGGAGTAAGAGGGAAAACAGACAAGCGTGCTGATTAACAAATGAAAAGAGACACAAAGATGGAAACAAGTAAAAAGAAAAACAATAATAAAAAGTACAAACTACCAAAAATCATATGGAAAAACTAAAACATACAATGATAACATACAAGCTAACCAACCTCCTTATTGGTGTGCTATTCCTCTATACAAAGATGGGGTTCACAGAGAAAAAAACAAAACAACAACAAAAAGAACAAAACAAAACAAAAAAGGAATACAATAAAGTCAGTAAACTAACAGAACCAACCAAGCACACTCTGAGACTTTTCTTTTAAGCCCAATGTCCTTTCAGCTCTGATTTCTAGCTGTCTTTGCAGGCTAGTAGATTTTTTCACAATTATGGTCAGTTGCCCCTGGTCTTCTGTGGAGGGTGGTTCAGATCTGGGCTCCTTGCCCAGTCTACCACTCAGACCTGGCCTGTGTCTATGTATCAAGGGGAAGGAGGTTCTGCCATTCCCATTTTGATGTTGTTACCTTGGATCCCCAGAAGATGGTGCTATCTCACCACTCCAGTTGATCTTTATCTGCAGCAACTGGAGACTACAAGTCAATGCAAGCCTGGCAGGGTAGAAGTCGGAGGCCGCCCAGGACGGGGGAAGCAGACAGTGGTAGCAGAGGTGACAGCGGCTGCTTCACAGCACATGGAAGGAGCTTCACAAGCCTGGCTTTGGGCAAGGGGTGGGGCATGGCAATGGCAGAAGCAGCGGCAATTTCAGTAGACCTGCTTGTAGGAGCTTCACAATCAGGAGCTGTGGGTCGCCTCAGGCATGGGCAGGGCGATGGCCATGGTGGTGGCATCCATGGCTGTGGTAGTGGCTTAGACTGCTGAGGTGGTTGAGTGGTGGCTGAGACCAAGCTTTGTGTGAAGAGCAGGCTGCCGATGAAGGTTGCTGCAGCCCCCAGGAGAGAGCTAGAATCTTTATGTGTGTTTTCTTTCACGGAGGGGCTCACAGACCAAGCTGCCCTGTCATCATCTTGCTGGAAGTCCTATTTATTTATTTTAAAGATGTGGGATACAATTCAGGGTTAGGTATACAAACATTGATTATGCAGATACCCTTGTTGATGAGGTATGCCCTTCCTCCCCTGGCAGTTTCCCTCACCTGCTGCTTCCACCCACCCTCCCCTGGCAGTTTTCCCCTACTGCCAAGCCCTTTCTTATAGTATTATGATAATTGCTCAAGGTTTGCTTATGAGTGAGAACATGTGATACTGTGTTCTATGCTTCTGTGATAGATAATTGAGTATGATTGACTCTACATCCATCCAAGTTGCTGCAAAGTCCATATGTTCATCCTTCTTTATGATTGCATAATATTCCATTGTGTATATGTACCACAATTTTTTATCCAGTCCAGCTTCGATGGGCAGCATGATTGGTTCCATGTTTTTGCTATTGTGAATAGAGTTGTAACAAACATACATGTGCAGGTATCTTTTTTTGTAGAATGATACGGGTTCCTCTGATTATATTCCCTATAGGGGAATTGCTGGGTCATATGGAAGGTCAATTTCTGGTTCTTTCAGAAATTACCATACTGTTTTCCAATGAGGTTGCACTAGTTTTCCTTTCCACCAGCAGTATAGAAGCTTTCCTTTTTCTCCTCATCCTCACCAGCATCTTTTGTTGTTTGTTTTATTAATAATGGCCATTTTTACTGGAATTAGGTGGTATCTCAACATGGTTTTGATTTGAATTTCTCTCAAAACAAACAAATCAGGAGGTATCACACTTCCAGACTTCAAACTTTACTATAAGGCTAGAGTAATCAAAACAGCCTGGTATTGGTACAAGAACAGGCATATTGACCAAGGAAACAGGATAGAGATTCCGGAAGCAAAGCCTCAATTTCTCAACCAACTTATTTTGACAAAGCCTGCAACAACAACCACTGGGGAAAGGAGAACCTGTTCAGTAAATGATGCTGGGAAACCTGGCAGATCACATGCAGAAGATTGAAACAGGATCCCTAGCTATCACCATATATAAAAAGTAACTCTAAATGAATCAAAAACCTAAAAGTAAAACCTCAACATATAAGAATCTTAGAAAACTCAGGAGATACCCATAGGGAAATTGGAACTTGCAACCAATTCCTGATCAGAACCCTAAGTGCCCATACCATAAGAAATAAGACAGACAAATGGGACCTCATCAAACTGACAAACTTCTGCAAAGCAAAAGAAACTGCCAAGAGAGCAGGAAAACAGTCCACAGAATGGAAAAGAAATATTTGCCAACTGTATATCTGACAAAGGCCGAACATCTAGGAGCTACAAAAGGAAATCTACAAACATGCCAAAAGGAAAGAAACAAACAGTACCATCAAAAAGTGAACACAAGACATGAATAGACACTTCTCAAAAGAAGATATATGGACAGCCAACAGGCACATGAAAAAGTGCTCAGCCTCACTCTAAGGTCATATATTCTTATTTACATAATAATGAAGCCATTATTACACCTTGACAGAATAGATTTTTCACATTATAAAGTTGTGAACATTCCTGGAAACTTTTATTGTTACTTAACTTTTCTAAGAACATTCAACATCTTGTTTACATGGAACAGCATTAAAGTGGATCCACTCAATTATAGTTGATTTACCTAATTTTTGTAAGCATTGCTCCACAATGCTGCTATAACCTTATAGACAGACTCTTTAGCATAATGAAATATCACATAGCCCTACTTAGTTTGAACATTTAATGGCATTATAAACACCACTCCTAGTAATTTGTTGTGACAAAAAAGCTTTAAGAACCTATTTCTAAAGAACTGATATTCTTTTTATGACTTCAGGTTATAGGTGTTGCTATATGCTTCTACAATATGAAATGACATGCTCAATAACTTTTCAATTTTGTCATAATTTGGAATCTAGGGTATCTTAAATTTGTATTTAGTTCCTCAGCACTTAGTTCCTTAGTATAAGTGGGAGATCATGTAAGTATTTTCATAATGTTTATTAAATAAAGGGATGCATGCCCAGATTTATTCAGTAGTAACCCAATGCAATAAAATATAGTACTGCTTGGTTCAGTATCTATAACATTTTCTGTTAACCCAGGTCATTATATATATTAAATAATGTATCATTTAAAAGTGTATGGGAATGATTTGCACATAGATGAAGAGAAAGTCAGTATCCTTTCTGTAAATGATACAGGGTATTTATCAGTATCTCAAAAAGTCATATCCATTGACATCTCTAAGAATGTTAACCATTTTCTTTAGAGAATTGAAAAATAAGGTTTAGACTTTGTGATTATTGTTGAATATTAAAATAAAATAGGGAAGCAGAAGAAGACGCCTTACCAATCATGCACTCATGATTCTTTGCATGTATATAACTCATAGCATAGGTGAATCAGAATATGATTATATTAAAACACAAGTTGTCTTTTTATTTGGGTAATGTTTCAGCAAACTTGACTTTTAACTTAGAGTTGGTAAGAATGTATACAAGGGTGAGCTTGGCATTCAGGAAAAGAGCAGAGTGTGATCTATCGCTGATATTTATTGGTCTATATTTTTGTCTAGTTTTCCTATGACCTTGTAGGGGGGAAGGATGGAGAGATGGAACTACAGTGCTTAATGAGAAATAAAATCACTGTGTTTTAATCTGTCATGCCAAGCAGGGAATCAAGACTGGGACTATAACAGAAAAGCATGACCTTTTGAACTCAGTTTTCAGGTGAGGCTTGCCCACAGGTAACTTAAGAAGAACTTGACTATTGCAAACAGGACATAAAGTCATTGAGGATCTGCAAAAATCTCAGACTTACAAATGTAAACTTGAGCTATGGACTCATGTACCCATTCCAGGTACTTATTCCAGGATAGCACAAGGACTGGTCAACCATTAGGAGACTGAGAGTACACCAGGGTGAAAAATGAAACCTTTAAATATAAGAAGACCTCCTTAGCCCAAATAGTAAAAGATAATTAATGTACATAAAAATCAACTGACTGCTAAATTATTATAGTTAAGGATGAAATGCATATTTTCAAGGAAATACAAATGCTTTAGTCTCTTCTTTCTTATATGCTTTGTCAAGAAGAATTAAGCAAAAAGTCTAACACATCATATTACTTGTGCTATTCAATTAATTACCTTCTTAATAATAATGATAATAAAAGAAAAAAGAGTTACTTATGAAAGGTATGACTGTCATTCCTCCAAGTTAAATAAGCAACACTCTGCTTATGAATTATTGAATAACTCTGTTTAATACACTATTAAATTTTTGTGGCTGTGAAACTGAGTAACCAAATTAATTGAAATGCTATGTGAGATCATAAGCCCCTTTGAAGTTAAAATTAGTTGCTAGGAAAAATTTCCAAAGAGATATTGAAAATATAGATCATAAATACTTCTGAGATTTAAATTACAGTAAAAAATGTTTCAAGTTGGAATGCAACAATGGACAATGGTGTATGACCTTGAATCAGTTGACAATGGATAAAATAGAACCTATTAAAGGAACATTTTAAATTATCACTTCAAACCATTTCTGTCTTCAGACTAATAAAATGCAATCTGTACTAGACAGCAGCAGAGGAAGAAATTGACATCTCTGTTGTAATAGTAATGTCAATTAGAAGACTTTGTAATGCTTAGAGTCCAGGTGGCAAACAGCTACTAAATATCATAATTTTATTACGAGTGTATTTTTAAAATGTTAGGATGACCTTGGGTAAAAGACTTAGAATCTTTTTATTTTAGCTTCTTTATGGTAAAAATGTATATGATTTGGAGTTTCAGCTAAATGAATGTATTTGACAATAGACCAGATTCTGATTGCAAAACAATGTAAAATAACTGCCCCTGTGGGAGATTATTATAGAAGGGACTTTAAGAAAAAAATGTTATTTGATGCTTTCTTCCTGTACCTGCTTACCTTATGGACAAAAGCACACATTGAAAAATGTGACTATTTATTTCTTAAAATTCTCAACATAACTGTTTTCATTGTATCTCATACTCATAAGTTTTAAATTCAATTTAAAATTATCTTTTTACACTTATAAGCAGATTTTACTTTTATATTTAATAAGGTAAATCTGATTGAAAATTGGATTATAACATATTTACCCTTCATAAGCAAAGTTTGAGCAGAATATTTTTTTTAAAAAATCCTTAACTGGCACACCAATGACTTATCTATGTTGTGATTCAATGTAAAAATAATGCTGACTCTGTGAAATATATAGATTTTGCACTTTCATTTGATGACTTTATTGACACTTTGACATTTTCACTCTCAGCATCTAATTAAGGTATAACATTCAGAATATTAAATTGTAATGGGTTCTAGGCTAGGGTCTGGAATGGATTGCCACGTCTAAGGTTGATAATGGTTTTAGCTTGGGTTTGAAACATGGTGATACATCTGGTATTGGTGAGGGCTGATCCTGGTCACATGAGAACAAGTATATAAAAAAGGGATACTTTCAGTTAGTCATAAAAGTCAGTCCATCTACAAGGGTATGGATCATTGTGAAGATTGTCTGTATTGTAATTACATTCTGTCATAGTCTGCTATCATGAAGGCTCTGACTGCTCCATGTTAAAAAGTAAAAGAAATTGTTTTTTCCACACATGAGATAAATAGACCAGGGCTGAGTGTTGTCCTTCCATCAGAAGACTGAGAAGAAGGGATAGCAGTGGACACTGGCGGAGTCCTACTATATTCTAAACGTGGTGCTTGCCATATTTTTGCCCTCCTCTCAACCCCCAAGACAGCAACGTGGTATTATGGTAAGCTATTGGGAGTAGAAAATCCCGAGGAAATTGTTCAGAGCACAGACTTCTAAGAAATTTCTTAACAATATGTGAGGAATAGCGTGGAGTTGAAAGTACTGGTTAACTTTCTGCTATAAAGTCAAGAACTCATGTCACTTTCATGTGTTGTAGAGGAGAATGTAGAAAATAAACAATTGTTCCTAATGCCATAAAATAATGAAAATTCTATGATGAATCAAACTTGCCAGTGAAATACACTGTCTTCCCTTTTCACCAAAGATATATTACATTGAGATATTTTATGATAAAATGGATTAATTTGGCAAGCATTGTATCAGTTTCTGAATATTGCCATTTTTGTACTTACTGAACTTAAATTTGGCAACAATTTGGAAACAACTAAAAAGCCAAAATGTAGCATTTATTTACAAATTGAGAGAATTCTAAGCAACCATGTCATTTGATGATCACAACCTAAAAAAATCCTTTCAACACCTAAGTTCTACAAGCTGATGAGTTGATTTATTTAGTCCTTTTCAATAGTGAGATATTTAAGAGAACCAGGACACTCTATGACTGATTTATTATAAGAATCTATCAGGAAGTACAAGTAACTAAAAACCCAAGGAGAATAAGAGATTTAAGGAAGAATTTCTCCTTCCTTAGTAATTTGAAGAGTATCAGGATGGTGTCTGATTTGTAAGGACAAGTTTTCCACTATTATTATAGCAGGCAGGGTCTTTTTGTGGACTAGAAATACAGTGAAGCATTCTATCTTGTAGAAGAGCATCTAGAGACAGATTATGGGGCAGGTAAGCTGGACAGATGCCTAGGGGTGTAATCTATAAGAAATGTCAAAATGTCATTAAAAGGGAATGAGGTGGAAAACATCTTATTTACCAAGACTCCCCTAGAGGGAGAATATGGTTTATAGTTGAATGGGGTGCTTTGATAAGTCACCAGTGGTATTGGGTAGAGGAGAGGATGGAGACAATTGGCAGAATGGGAATGTAAAGAAATCACCACACTGGATGCTAAGAAACCATCCATATAAAAAAAGGTCCAGGACTTTTCTAATACTCTATCCTCCAATGTAATACTATAACAAAATGACTGACGGTACTGGGAAACTATGGGGGGGAGGG
>NW_007259002.1:125844-126640 GCF_000164805.1 Carlito syrichta | reverse complement strand
GAGATCCACATCAAACCGCTTCAGGGAAGATCTGCTGGGATCGCTGCCACCGCTCCTGCGACGGAGACTGTCCTGCCCACCCGGCGCGGGGCTCCTGTTGCCTGCTCGGAGGCAGGCAGCCATCTTGTTCCTGTCCGGCCCCACCCCCTCTGGGGCGAGCAGATGAGATAGCACCACCTGCTGGCGATTCAAGGTAACAACACCGAAACGGGAGAGACAAGCTTCATAAAGACATAGACTAAACTTCTGAACCGAGGTTATTCTGAACTGTCCTTCACAGCAGATCAGGGGAACTGACCCTAACTGCAAACTAATTTACCAGCTTGAAAAAAAAAAAAAAAACAAAACGAGAAATCAGACCTGAAAGGACATTGGACTTAAACGAAATGTCTCAGAGTGTGCTTCATTGATTCTATTAGTTTAATGACTTAATTCTATTCCTACTGTATTGTTCCCTTTTTTCTCTTTTCCCTTTCCTTTTCTTCTCTTTTATTCTGTCTGTGAACCAGGTCTTTGTATAGAGGAACAGCACACTAATAAGATGGTTGGATAGCTGGTATGCTAGCATCACTATATGTTTTATTTTTGTTTGTATGAGAGTTGGTTCGACTGTAGCGGTGGTCTATTGTTTTTATCTGTTTCAGTATAGGCCTCTCTCTCTATTTGTTGGCACACTCGTTTGTTTCCCCCTTTACTCCTCTATCTCTCCACTCCCCTTTCAACCCACTATCTGCTCCATTCTTTCCCCTCTGCTAACCACATTTTATTTCAGGGAGTAAACCTACAGCCCCACTGC
>NW_007259002.1:110990-125794 GCF_000164805.1 Carlito syrichta | reverse complement strand
GACACACACACACATACACATACACACACACACACACACACACACACACACACACACACACACACACACAGAGTATTGGTAATATCAAGAATTGCTACCAGCATTTTTTTCACAATCACTGTATACATGTAAAATCTCAACCATCTATAAACACTGCACTAAATAAAACTAGACATTAAACACTATTTTAAAAATTGTGCCTTTATTTTGGTTAGTTCCAAGGTCAATATGCTCCTCTCTCCAAATACAGACTTAGGATTTGGTGAGCAATTTCATCTCAGCTGCACCAAAACCTCTTGCTTAACAACAGCACATCTATTTTTATTAGTAGAAATAGAATACTGTGGTATTTACTAGACATTTTGATGAAATCATTTAGTCAATCTTCATTTCTTACCACAGCCATAGATGACTTACATATATTCAGATCTAAGATTTTAGTCCAACCAAATCCACCTGACCCCAGAGCCCTTAGCATTTTTTTTAAGTTGGAGTCTCACTTTATCACCCAGGCTGGACTGCAGGGGCACAGTGGCACACTCATGATCACACCAGCGTTGACCTGCTGGGCTTCAGCAATCCTTCTGCCTCAGTCTTACAAGTAGCCGGAACTACAGGCAGCCACTACAACACCTGCCTAATTTTTTATTTTTATTGTAAAGACCAGGTATCATCAAGTTGCCCAGGCTCATCTGGAACTGGCTGGCTTAGGCAATCTACTCGCCTTGGCCTCTCAAAGTGCTCGGATTGTAGGCTGAGCCACCAAACATAGCCACTCTTAGCATTTTTAATGCATTTCTGGAAATAGCCTTCATTTATGTATCAGGAACCACAGTTACACTTCTCACTGCCTAGTATTTTAATAAGGATTATTACTGTTATTGCTTTCTTTAGTTGTAGTAAATAACAAATCTATGACATGAATGTATACAGAAATAACTTGTGGAATACATGCTGCCAAGAAAGCAGGGCACTCATTTTCTGAAAGAAAAGCATGGACCAATCTTTAAGTCTAGTTCATTTCCTATGCTGGAGTCGCTTCTCTCCACTTGTCCCTCTTCTTGACTTTTCTCAATGAATAGTCACTTCTTTTGTTTCATAGTCTCTTATAGTAGAAATATACTATCAACTAGTCTAAGAGTGTCTGGTATGGCTTGTTTATAAGCTCCTGAGGATAGAGCCTTGTCAAGTCCTATTCACCCCTGATTCCCAATTCCTTACCTCAGTGCTGGTGAAGATTTGGAAAAGCTGTATTAATGATGTGTTATTGATGGGGATGTAAAATTACACAGTCACTCACTCTTGAAATTATATTTGGCAGTTGCTTATAAAATTAACACACAATTACCCATATGACTCAGTAATTTTATTCTTGGACATGTATTCCAGAAAAATGATAGTGTACATTCACATTTAACCTCTACACAAATGTCCATAGCAACTTTATTTGTAGTAGCCCCAAACTGAAATCTGCCCAGATGCCCTTCAGCAGGGAAATGGATAAATAAACTGTAGACTATACCTGGAATGGAATATTACTCAGTAATAAAAAGGAGTAAATTAAACTTGCCACAATTTGAATAGATTCTCAGATAATTATGCTGAGTAATAAAAGTCAATTGAAAAAGTTGCATACTATATGAATCTGTTTATTTAAAATGAAATGACAAAAATTAAAAATGGAAAACAGATTAATGATTGTCTAGGATTAGGGGCATAATGAAAAGGATGATGGACAGGTGGAAAGAAAATAAGTGTGAATATAAAAGGGTAAGAAAAAATATTCTTGTGATGTTGGAACTATTCAGTGTCATGACTGTGACTGTGGTGGTAGATATGCGAAGCTATACAGATGATAAAATTGCAGAGAGCTTAATAGACACACATACACACCCATCCACCCACATACACACACGTTCAAGCAAAACTGAGGAAAGCTGAATAAGGTAGATGGATCTTATCAATGACAATATCCTGGTTGTGATACTAGAGTTTTGCAAAACATTATCACTGGGGGAATTATGCAACAATTACATGAAATATTTTTATATCTTGATGTGAACTGCAAGTATCTCAATTTTTAAAAAGTAAATATCTAAATAACTAAATAAATTTTCCTAGGAATGAGTGAACAAGTGAATAAATAAGTTAATTTCTAATTGCCTATGAATCCAATTATGGCTCACCTTCTTTTTAACTTTTTAATTAATGATATAAAATCACTTTTAAACATGCTAGATGCAGTCATGCAAACTATGGCAAACAGAATGGCAGGTGATTTTATAATTTGTGAAAGACATGGATAGTATATTTAACTTCTAACTTCAGTACCAAGTTCTAAGGTGCCAACTATTGATCAAAGGTTAGAGATTAAGCTATTTTGATACTAAAGTCACATATTTACTTTTTTTCAGTCTCCAGCTGATTTATAAATAACATTTTAGTACTGTCAACTTATCTAAAATATTATATATAGTACATGCTCTCTTACAAAATGTACTAGTGAGCTATTTTTCCCAAAATGTCAGTAACAGTATTTAGAAGTATTTGAGGAATACATGATGTATCAGGGACTTCCAAGATAAAAACTAAGAGGTGATGCTATTAGAAAGAATGCATTTGATATGTGTTCACATTACAGCATATTTTTGTCCTTTACTTAAGGAGAATTCTCTTTTTCTGTCTACAACTCTCTAAAGGCTCATTTCCATTTGAAAAACATCCTGTGAGATGTTGTTTTATATGAACATGTCTGCCCGTTATATTAACATGTTCTATGTATCTATTCATATCTATCTATCTATCTACCTATCATTTATGTATCTAAAATGTCAACTGGAAACAGAATAACTTGTACTCCAGACACTTATAAAGGAGTACATATTCTGCTCTTTGGTATCTCTCATTCAATTAAAACCTGCCTAATATGAACACATACACAAAATTTAGGGGTGATGCTTGAAGGACATTATAGATAGTCTACATATAGATTTCTGATCATCTCAAATGACCAGAACTGAGTACTTGACAACCACATCTTGACAGTTGACACTAAATGCACATGTTTACTTGAAATCCTTGTGATTAATTTTGGAAGACAAAGTGCCGGAAGCCGCAACCCCTAAAGAGGCAAAACGGAGGCTACCCGAAAAGGGGCCGAACGCCGACGGGGAGCAGAGCCCCAGCGGGAAGCGGCCAGGATGGAGGCAGAGCCCCCTGGACCCTATGAAGGGCTCCTTCGCCCTCAAGGGAAGGCGGCTCAGGCCTGAAGAACTCTTCCCTCGATAAACAAAACAGTTCGCTGGAGTGTGCAAGGACGTGGAATCAGCAGTAAACCTATGTACAGAAACCTAAAAAGGGCTCCACAGCAAAAATTCCCCCCCGAAGGGACAAGGGAATGTTTTACTACCCCCTTTCCCATGAAATCTTGCAACCTTTAGCTAAAAAGGAAAAACAAGTCCTTCCTCATACCCTTTATAAGTAACAACGTTGACAGTTGTGATTGATGAGGAAGTGAGAAACCGAGACAGAGTGTCTCCAAAAACAAGTGTTTTGGGGAAAAACAAGTCACAGACATGCCTTTTGATTTAAGAAACATTATAGTTTAATTAGAAAGAGGGTTAAAATTAAAGTAAGGATTAGAATTAAATAAATAGCAGTTATCATTAAAAGATAAATGTTTATTAGATGTAGGTATTAGTTAAATATAAGTAATAGAAGGAATAAGAAATAATTAAGTTTTAAGGTAAACTTAAAATTATACACACTTAATGTAGGTTTAAAATTAAATACATTTAGGATTAGAAGTAAGATTAATTTCATATTTAAGTGTAGATTTAGACTTATGTTTTGTTTAGAAATATAAAATGTAAAATAGGTGATAAGAAAATAGCAAGTAATATAGGTAAGGCAATTAGAATTTAAAAAGTTAAATTTTAAAAAATATAGAGTATTAATAATTCATAGTGGGTAAGATAAGGGTGGTTATATAAAAGAAAAAACAAGTCAATATATTGCTGTTAAAAGTGTATATAAGTGTAGAATTAAGAAAATAGATTAGTAAAGGAAAATAAATAGAATAGCAAAGGAAAGAGATTCAGTTGGCTTCGAGGTCACAGGTTGTGGCTGATAAATTCTTGGCAGCTGGTGTTGACATAAATAACACCACCGGTAGTAGGAAGGAACAAAAATAAGCTTGTAAAGGTCAACTTCCCCATAAACAAAAGGAAAAAACATGATGTAAGCATTTAATGTGTAATGTGTGTTGCATTTTGTGGGTACAGGGGTCAGTAAAAAAACTATATAAGCATGTAAGAATTGAATAAAAATTGGCAAAGTCCTGAACTCTACCCAAGAAGTTGACTCCTGTCATTCTTCCTTTCCGTTCCTGATTCTCCCCATTCAGGCCTGACTCTCTCCTGGAGCTGGACTCCGGCAGGTGGCACCCCTGAACAGGGACTTGATTGTGGGTAAGTATAATTTTTATGATGTTTCAGGAATGGACTTTGTCCTGAGGGTGCTGCAGACCCCCTGAGAGTGAGTGCAGGTTAAGGATAGGACAAATAGGTTTTGTGCAGAACATAAGAAGTTGTTGTGCCTCCATAAGGAGTAAATATGCGCCATTCTTGTTCAAAAGAAAAAAAAAAGCTTATTTAAGAATTATGGGTAAAGTATTGCAGCATAAAGGAATTAAGGTCAGTAAAGACAAATTAAACTTATTTTTAGACTTTGTTCAAAAGGTAAATCCCTGGTTTCCTGATGAGGGGACCTTGGATTTAGATACCTGGGACAGGTAGGAAAAAATATTAGAAGATGGTATACCACTAATGGAGGGACCCAAATGCCTGAGGATGTTTATTCTTTATGGAATATATTAAGGCAGGCTTTCGTGACTAATCCTTGTTATGGTACTTTTTCCCAAACCGAGACCACTGCTACCCCGTTACTTAGCAGAACTTCCTCTCAGGCTTCTAAGATTATGTTAACTCAGGAGGAGGAATGGTCCACGTCTGAGGAGGAGGAAGATAAAGGGGTACCCCCAACTTACAGTATTGAGGATCAGTTGTCTCCTGAAGACGAGGCAGATTTGAATGAGGAAGCTGCTAAATATAATAACCCAGGTTGGCCTCCTCTCATGTTACCTACTGCTCCCCCACTTTCCCTCATGCCCCCAGAAAATAAGGTAAGAAAATATAAATTGGGATTTAGAGGAGCTATGCAACAAGCACATGAACAAGGAGAATTATTGCACTGCTTTCCCATTACCTTTGAAGGGGAGGACCCACAATGGGAAGCCATACCTTTTAGAAATTAAAGGCATACCTACTTAAAGAAATTAAAATGACTTGTCATGATTACGATCCTACTGCCCCTTATACACTTTCCCTGGTAGAAGGGTTAGGGACACGATGGTTGGTTCCTTATGATTGGTTCCAAGTTGGTTCCAAGGCATGTTTAACTGGAGGACAATTTTATTTATGGAAAATGGAATATGAGGAAGCTGTCAAAAACAAAATGCTTATGCACAATTTACAACGGCGAGGGACATCTAGACCAGTATTTACTAAGGACATGTATATGGGAGAAGGACAGTTTTTGACTATTGGTGCACAGGCTAAGATGCATAAGGATGTATTACAGGCTGTGGGAGAAATGGGTGTAGAGGTATGGTGTAAATTGCCTCCTCCTGGTCAGAAGGTGCCAGGAATAGCCAATGTTAAGCAAAAGCCGGACGAGCCTTATGAGGATTTTATAGCTCGACTGTCTGAAGCAGTAGCAAGGTTGGTGGTTAATAAGGCTGCAGAAGATCTAATAGTGAAACAGTTAGCTTTTGAAAAATGCCTCTTCTCCATACCAAGCTTTAATTAGACCTCTCAGAAAGATGGGTGCTGTCTCTGATTATATTAAAGCTTGTGCTGAATTGACACCCTCTTACATGCAGGGAGTTGCTATGGCCACTGCACTCAAAGGACAAACAATCTCTCAGGTCTTACAAAAGCAGGATACAAAGACCGGGAATTGTTTTACTTGCAGACAACTCAGCCATTTTAGCAGAAATTGCCCCTTTAAAAATATCCAATCGAGACCTGCACAAAATAATACAAACTCACCGTCTACTGTTTGCAGGCGATGTGCCAAAGGGTTTCATTGGACTAAGGACTGCTGATCTAAATTTCATAAGAACAGTACTCTATTATCTCCCGTCCCTAATAATCAGGCTCAGCTGCAGGGAAACTGGCAGCGGGGCCAGTCCCAGGCCCCTCAAATAATCGGGACACCTCAGAACAATGGCAGTCAAAACCTAAACCCGAACCTCCAGAGTCAAAATCCATTCCTACAAGGAACACAATTGAACGGCTCTTCAGAGCAACTCCAGGCAGTGCAGGATTGGACCTCAGTTCCTCCACCTCAACAATATTAACTAGTGACACGGCCGTAACTAAAATTCCTACAGGAACTTTCAGCCCACTCCCTGAAGGGACTGTAGGATTGGTAATCGGGCACAGTTCCACCTCTCTTCAAGGACTTTCTGTCATTCTGGGAGTGATAGATTATACAGGAGAAATTCAGGTTCTTTTATAGCCACCTTCCAAGACCATTATGATTCATGTAGGGCAAAAGGATTGCACAATTATTACTTTTGCCATTTTTCAAGAAAGGAAATTTAATCTCTTCAAAGCCCCGAGAGGAAAAGGAATTCGGCTCTAGTGACATGGCCTTTTGGATTCAAGAGGTAAAAAAAACAGTAGACCTATAAAAACAATTCAAATTCAGGGTAGGCAGTTTGAAGTGCTCATAGATACTGGAGCAGATGTTTCCTGCATTGCGGGAAAAGATTGGCCCCAACATTGACCAGTACAAGAAACTGCTTCAAATTTAGTAGGCTTGGGACAAGCTCATAATGTTGCTAAAAGTACTCAAATGCTAACATGGACTGACTTGGAGACATCAGGCACTTTTCAGCCTTATGCTATCCCATCCCTCCCCTTTACATAATGGGGAAGAGATATATTGGAACAAATGGGAATCTTATTAGTAAGTCAAAAATCATTTGCTAGTGCCCAGATGATTCAACTGGGATTTCATCCTAATAAGGGATTAGGGGAAAATTTACAATGTATCACCGAACCAATTTTGGTCATGCCTAATAAAAATAGGGAGGGACTAGGGATGGATTTATAATGGGGGCCACTGATACTACTGCTGACCCCATAACTTGGAGGGATGATGTCCCTGTATGGGTTGAACAGTGGCCCCTATCTGCTGAAAAGTTCTCAGCAATACAAGAAATAACAGACCAGCAATTGCAAGCAGGACATATAGAAAAGTCTAGCAGCCCTTGGAATTCTCCAGTGTTTGCTATCAGAAAGAAATCAGGAAGTGGAGAATGTTACATGACTTAAGAAAGATAAATGAAACTATGGAAACTATGGGAGGCTTACAACCAAGGTTACCTTCTCCTGTTGCTGTTCCTGAACAACATATGATTATTGTAATAGATTTGCAAGATTGGTTTTTCACTATTCCACTGTTTCCTGATGACAGGCGCCATTTTGCCTTTAGCATTCCTTCACCAAACTTAGCTAGACCTTATCAGAGATTTCAATGAAAGGTTTTGCCTCAAGGTATGAAAAATAGTCCAATCTTGTGCCAAAAGTTTGTTGATGAAGCTTTGTTAAATTTCCGACCATCGTGAGATATATTTGATACATTACATGGATGATATATTGTTGGCACATCCTGACAAAAGTCATTTAGAGAAAGTCTTCATAACATCAATGCAGTATTTAGAGAATCACGCATTGCAAATAGCCCCTGATAAAATTCAGATGTAAGCCCCATTTAATTATTTGGGACGTACTATTTATAGTGATTACACCACCCCACAGAAATTGCAGCTGGAAATTAAAAACTTGAAAATTTTGAATGATTTTCAAAAATTATTGGGGGACATTAATTGGATACATCCATACTTACGGGTGTCTACCAAAGAGCTAAAGCCTCTTTTTTGACATGACTCCTCCTTTTTTTGTCCTCCATTCACCTGAAATTTTGCTTCCTATCTTCTTACTTTGAGTCTGTGAGTGTACTTTCTAGTGAGATGAGTTTCTTGGTGGCAATATACTGTTGCCTGGTGGTATTTTATCCATTTTGCCATTCTAGGTCTATTCAGTGGTGCATTTAGTCCATTCACTTTCAGGCCAATTATTGAAATGTGAGAATTGATCCTTATCATGAGATTCTTATAAAGCTGTTGTTCCTGTTTGTTTGTTGCCTTTCTTTCGGTTTGGGGGTTGGTTCATGTGTGTTTTAAATCTTTTTCCTGTACTCTTGTGAAGAATGTTGTTGTTCTTTTTTCCTTTTCATCTGTGTTAATACTTTCTTAAGTGTTTCTTGTAGAGGTGGTCTGCTGGCAGCATAAGTTCTTAGGCATTGGATGTCTGGGAAACATTTTAATTCTCCCTCACTGATGAAGTTTAGCTTGGCTGGGTAGGTTATTCTTGGTTGAAATTGTTTATCTTTGAGAACTTTGAAGATAGGGTTCCAAGTTCTCCTAGCCTGAAGGGTTTCTGTAGATAAATGTGCTGCTATTCTAATTGTTCTTCCATGGTAGGTAATCTGACCTTTTTCTCTTGCTGCCTTTAGGAATTTTTCTTTTATACCTACTTTGTTTAGACAAATTATTATGTGTCTGGCAGTTCGTCTTCTCATTTGTTGTCTTGTAGGGGTTCTCTGAATCTCTTGTGTTTGAATTTTTGCATCACTGATGAGATGAGAGAAGTTTTCTTGAATAATTTCATGGAATATTTGTTCCAGGGTGGTCTCTGTCTCTCTTTCTGCCTCAGGAAGTTCAATTACACTTAGGTTCAGTCTCTTGAAGTAATTGCTCATCTCTTGAAGGGGTTTTCTTTCTTTTAAAGCTTCTTTTCTATGTTTTCGACAGTTTGGGTTACTTCTATATTTTGGTCCTCAAGCTCTGAGATTCTTTTGTTTGCTTGGCTAATTCTGCTTTCCATTCTTATCAGTTTGTTATTTATTTCATTCACAGTATTCTTTACTACTGTTATCTCAGTTATCAACTCCTTTCTAGTTTCCTCTTGTCTCTCCTCAATTCTTTTTAATCTCTCTATTAATGTCTTTATATCTGAGTTTGTTGCTTGAGACCAGTCATTCTGGGAGCTCTTCATTGTTTGCATTCTGAAGTCTGTTTTCTCAGTGTCTGACCTCCCAGGGGTCTGTGAGAGACACATATTCGTCTTTTGATTTTTCTTTTTTCTTTTTTCTTTTTGAGTTGGAGTCTCACTCCATCGCCCAGACTGGAGTGCAGTGGCCGGGAGTGGCCTCTACCCACCGGGCTCTGGTGATCCTTCCACCTCAGCCATCCAAGTAGCCAGAATTACAGGCATGCGCTATCATGCCCAGCTCATTTTTGATTGATTATAGAGGTGAGGTCTCGCCAAGTTGCCCAGGCAGGTCTTGAAACCACGGGCTCAGGCAATCCACTCATCTCAGCCTCCCAAAGGTGCGGGATTACAGGCTGAGCCACCAAACCAGGCTTCTTTTGATTTTTCTTCATTTGTGTAGATTTTTCTCTTTCTCTTTCTCTCCCCTTCTTTAATTCTGTTTTTCTGGGAAGGTGGGGCTGCTTTTACTTCTTTTTGTCCAATCTCCTGTTCTTCCCTATGAGTATCCTCTGGCTTTGTTCACTTTTGAGGCTAGACTATGGGTTGGGGGCTGTACTTTTTGCAGTTTTGAGATTTAATTGAGGGAGAAACTGTGATTCAGAATCTATCTACAGATCCCAGTATCCACTGACAGATGCATGGGCACCCTGGAACCCATTTCCCACTGTCTTAAAATGTGTCCATGCAGTGTGGTTTAGGTTTGCTCTCCAGAACAAAAGGGGGTAAGAAAAGGACAATAATGGAAGAAGTGGGGTCAAGAGGTAGTTGAAAAGAGAGAAGAGTAAGAGGGAAAACAGACATACATACCGACTAGTGAATGGAAAGAGACACAAGGCTAGAAAAGAGTAAAAAGCAGACAAACAAAGAAAATTCCCTAAAGCATACCGGTAATCACACAAAGACAGTCCAATAAAATCATGCCTTTTGATGTGTTCTTACCCAACACAAAGGTAGTGTAAATCAAAAAACAAGCAAAAGTAAACAAAACAGTCAAAACAATAAAATAAAAAAATCAAAATAAGAAACCTGACTAGCTCTGGGGTCTTTCCTGAGTGTCTAAAGTCTCTTCAGCCCTGATCTCTAGCCTCTCCCCTTTTGCTCTCATTGCAGGCAAACAGGGTTACTCATAGCTTGGGTCAGTTCCCTTGCCTTACTGCCTGACAAGTCCACCATACAGCACTGAGTTGTCAGTGTCTGAGTCAGCATAGGGGAGGGGATTCTGTTTCATGTTTTGGTGAGGATTCTTTGAAAACAAGGTGGAGGCTGTGGGGAGATGGGCAGGGCAATGCAAATCTCTGCCTGGAAAATGGCTGCAGTGGGTGGCTCCTCTTTTGCAGATCCTTTCTCTCTACTCGTCAGGTCCCAGTTGATCAGCTATGATGGGTGACGATGGTGTGTGTCCGGCATCAGTGAGGTAGCTGGGTGCTGCAGCCTGGTGTGTCGCAGGTGACTTGGGGTAGAGAAGGAAGCTGGTAATTCCCTGGGCCAGAGCTGAGGACCACAGTGACAGCAACTGTTCAGCACCCGGTAACCACCACAGCAGCAATCCCCTGCAGAGGCCGTAGTGTGATGGAGGCGGTTTGCTGCGTGGGACTGGCTACGGCGGCCGCCTCCCCGCGTAGGCGGCGGGACTGGCTACGGCGGCCGCCTCCCCGCGTAGGCGGCGGGACTGGCTACGGCGGCCGCCTCCCCGCGTAGGCGGCGGGACGGGCTACGGTGGCCGCCTCCCCATGTAGGTGGTGGCCAAGGGGGGCATGTGTAACTGCCTTCAGGAGTCACCCTTTGTGGAAATCTTCACAGTTTGACTTGTCACCATCTTTCCGAGCATCCAAAGCTGTTATTTTAAATGCAGAAGGGCTACCAATGTAAAGATCGAGAGTGTAGTGGGTACACATATCAACAGGGGGAATGATGAAAGTGCTAGACAGTGTTTCTCTGGCTAGAAAATTTAGATTCTTTTTCAGAAAATTTGAGACAGACAAGAGGTTTAGTAGTGGAGAAGCATATATCTGATATCCAGTGATGATCATCATAATATAACATGCCATCAGAACATTCAGATGGAGGAATACAAACAACATTTAGAGATTATCAATTCTCAGGTAAATTATATAGAGTGGTTTAAGTCTGTGTATAAACCCTAGAGCACAAGCCTTAAATCTCTGAGTATCTGCAAGTTGACACTAAATCAATATTTCCCTAATTTATTTAATCATGTCTCTGTTGCAGAAGTAAAAGTTTGCAAGGCACTATAAAATGAAAAAAGAAAAAACTAAAATATAGTTTAAACATGTGGTAGGGAGAATTCTAAAATGTGATCCTCAGGATTCTCATCTTGTTGTTATTCAATCAAACACAAATCTAGGTACTGCTTGGAAGGGACTCTGAAGGTGGAATTAAGTCACCCATTATTCAGTTGACCATAAAATAGGGAGATTACCCTGGATGAGACAATGTAATCATATCAGCCTTTGTCATCAGCAGTAGACACTAAAGTGTCAGAGAAATGTCTCAGAAAAGAGACGCAGAGGAGAGATGATGCAGAAGGGCAGAGATATTCAAAGAATGACAAAATGTCAACCACATTTGTTGACATTGAAGATGGAGAAAGGGAGCTGAAAGCCAGGGAATGAGGGTGACCTCTGGAAGAAAACAACAACTCCAGGCTGAAAGCCAGGAGGAAGTGGAAACCTCAGTCCTACAACTACATGAAACCAAATTCTATGAACTGCCATAGAATCTCCAGAATTTAATGCAAGATTTTTGCCCTGCCAGCACCTTGATTTGACCTAGTAACCTGGTACAGAGGGTTAGCTGGTCTATGTTGTGCCAATACTTCTGAAACACAGAAACTGTGAATGATAAATGGATGTTGTTTAAGCCACTGTTTGTTGTCATCTCTTATGGCAACAACAGAGAACACTTTGCACAGATGCATTTAGGATATTCTCTTAGGTAGGTTCTACTTGGATGTGTGAGTGTAACCTATAAACTGAACCAAGAGCTGCTCATATAATTCAGTGCATAGTAAGTTTTAGTTACTAGGTTCCATCTGGTATACAATGGGGAATCCCCTCCAAAATAAATGTGTTTATAAAAAATTGTATATTTATACTTACATGTTTAAACTTCAGTCACCTTCAAAGTACTCTCCACTTGATGTAATACACCTATCAAGATCCCTTTTCCACTGGTCAAAACAGTTTTTGAAGTCATCAATTTTTATGGCTATTAGTAATTCTGCTATTTTTTGTTTCACCTCTTCCACGTGGAGAAAGTTTTCCTTTGAGGAATTTTTTCATCCAGGGAAACAAAGTCACTAGGGGTGAGATCCAGTGAATAGGGAAAGTAGAGCATGGTGGTCATGCTATTTTTGGTCCAAAACTGCTGAACTCTCAGTGCAGTGTGATCAGTGAGCTTGCAAATCACCCATTATGAAATAGGTAAATATGTTGAAAGAATATCCAATGTAAAATTCACTGAAACTGAATGCTGCATCTAACAACAACACTAGTTAGTACATTAATGTAGATGGGTTCCTAGAACACTTACCTAATAGGGCAAGCTTGTACTACAAAGGGCCCACCTTCAAAAAAAAACTCTGTTTTTTTTTTAGTCCTCCCTCATATACTGAAGTAGAAAAAATAGGATACTTTTCATTGTAAATGTTTGCAGCAAAGTAAACTTTCAGAAAGTACTCTTCTGTACTAGTTCCAGAAAGCACTCTTATTGGTCTAGTTCATTGCTGTTTAGACTCTCTGACTCTGGATTGTCCCTTAGGATGGATATGTAGGGATTATATGTCATACATAAAGCAGATAGGGTTATTGCATGATACCAGTCTGGAGGGTAGGCTGGCTCAACTGTTGCCTCACTCACTGCATTACTTAATTTATTTTTAGGAGGAATGAAAGTACCTATCTTAATATATCCTAAATTATCTAGTATAATTTTTAAGGTAAATTTACTTCCAGAGATTTATAAAGTGAAATATTCAAAAAATGGTGAATTACAGTAAGAAGCATGTTTGTGTGTTGGTTCTGTGAGCCAGAATGTTTGTGTGTTGGTTCAGTAAATGAGACATTCACTTCCCTCTCTCAGCTGTACCCCAGCATGTCAGCACCTCACTGTGTGGACAAAACTTGGAAACATTAGACCTATTGACATGTAGAGAATATGAAACAAAATCTTTACAAGAAGACATTGGCTTTGATACCACATACCTTAAATTTTTAGACCTTGAGGTGGGCGACACCTTTTAAGATGCTGTGTTAAACTACCAGTTATTGTTAACGTTGAGCCAATGAGGCCCAAAAATGATAAGTGGTTTTTCCAACCTAATCCTAAATCGTACCCCACATCTTTAAAATAAAATACAGATAAGTTAATTTTAAAAAGTGGTTTGTCTGAAGTCAGCATTGCAAAGGTTTCCTTTTGCTACAATTGTCTCCATAATGCTCACTAACTTGGCTTACATACAATCTTTTTTTTTTTTTGAGTTGGAGTCTCACTCTGTAGCCCAGACTGGAGTTCAGTGGCCGCGAGTGGCCACTGTAGCCTTGACCCGCTGGGCTCCAGTGATCCTTCCGCCTCAGCCTTCCAAGTAGCCAGAACTACAGGCGTGCATTACCACGCCTGCCAATTTTTGACTTTATTGTAGAGATGTATACAATCTTTCAAAAGAGAGAATAGCAGCATTTGTGTGTTAAATTAAAATATTCATATTTGCAAATAGCTGTGATAAAATTAAAATCATTACATATGAGCCTCAAAATAGAAGATCCAATAGGTAATATTTGTAGATTTTAATTCTGCAACATTCTCCTTGATTCCCTGGAAATCTAGAGAAACGACTCTTTAGAGAACATCTTCCATGTTTTCTTCAATAAGAGGTGGGAGGTTAGCTATTTTGTTGTGCAGTACAGAGGTTTAAAAACCGAAGAGTGTATGGCTGAATTGTGATCATTCTGTTGTGCCAGGCAGAGTAATGGCTCCCAAAAGTGTGTCTGTGTCCCTGGAATCTGTGATTGTGTTATATTACATGACCACTGGAAATTAAAGTTCAAGATGGAATTAGGATTGCTAATCAGCTGACTTTAAGCTAGAAAAATTATTCTGAATGATAATTGGGTGGACCCAGTGTAATCACAGGGGTCTTTAATAAAATAAGTTGAGAGGGATGTGACCATGGAAGAAAGGCAAGAAGTGATGCAACTTTGCTGGCCTTGAAGATGGACCAAAGGGGCTTCCACAAACTGGAAAACACAAGGAACTGGATTCTCTCATAGAGCCTTCAGAAGGGAACACAGCTTTGCTGACATTTTAATTTTAGCCTAGTAAGGCCTATATCAGACCAACAGATAATAAATTTGTATTGTCTAAAGCTACTAAATTTGTGGTAATTTGTTCTAGCAGCAAATAAAAAAAATTAATATAAACATGAGTGTTAAGTGGACTTTAAATTCGTTCTACTAAATTTAAAGCATTTACAGTCATGTGCCACATAACTATATTTTGGTCAACCTCAGAATGCATATATGATGGGAGACTCAAGATTATAATGGAGTGAAACAGTCATACCACCTAGTTAAAGTGTATTGTTTGTAACATAATATTGAA
>NW_007259002.1:49211-110970 GCF_000164805.1 Carlito syrichta | reverse complement strand
TTTCTTTCTTTAAGCTGTTGAGTTGAGAAATTTTTTTAAAAAAAGCAAAATGGCTGGGCTTAGTGGCTCAGCCTATAATCCCAGCACTTTGGGAGGCTGAGGTGAGTGGATTGCCCGAGTCCTCAGGTGCAAGACCAGCCCGGGCAACTTGGCGAGACCTCGTCTCTACTCTAGATAAAAAGTCAGTCGGGCGTGGTGGCATGCACCTGTAGTTCCCGCTACTTGGAAGGCTTAGGCAGAAGGATCACTGGAGCCCAGCAGGCTGACGCTGTAGTGACCATGAGTGTGCCACTGCCCTCCAGCCTGGGAGACAGAGTGAGACTCCAACTCAAAAAAAAAAAAAAAAAAAGATTATAATGGAGTGAAACAGTCATACCACCTAGTTAAAGTGTATCGTTTGTAACATAATATTGAAAACACCATTACTCACATGTTTGTGATGATGCTGGTGTAAGCAAACCTACTGCACATTCAATCATATGAAGTATAGCACATATGTTTACATGTAGTACATAGAACTCAATCATGATAGTAAACAACTATGCTACTGGTTTATGTACAATATTTGCAACACTACTTTTATTGTTATTTTACAGTGTACTTTTTCTACTTATATTTTTAAAAACTTTCCTGTAAATCAACCTCAAGGTGGTCCTTTAGGAGGTATTCCAGAAGACTTTGTTACCGTAGGAGAGGCCCATCCCAAGTATGTTATTGCCTCTGAAGACCTTTCAAGTGGGACTAGATGTGAAGGTGGAAGATGGTGATATTGATGATCCTGATGCTAGACTTGTCTGTGTCTTTGTGTCATAGCTTTTATCAAAAAAATTTAAGGAGTAAAAATACTTTTAAAAATAGAAAAATAACGTATAGAACAAAGATGCAAAGTAAAAATAATTTTCCAGCTGTATAATCTGCTTGAGTTTTAAACTGTGTTAATACATGAGTCAAAGAGTTTTTTTAAAAATAAAAAGTTTATAAAGTAAAATGTTACAGTGAGCTAGATTTAATTTATTATTAAAAATAAAAAAAATAATTTTAATGCTTGGTGTAGTGTATATTTTTAGTAATATCTATAGTAGGGTTCAGTAACATCTTAGGCCTTCAAGTACACTGACCACTCATTCCATGACTTACCCAGAGCAACTTCCAGTCCTGCAATCTCCATTCATGATAATTGCCCTATACTGGCGAACCATGTTTTATCTTTTATACTGTATTTTTACTCTACCTTTTTAATATTTAGATATGTTTAGATATACAACTACTAAGAATTGTGTTACAGTCATCTCCAGCATTCAGTAAAGTAACATTCTGTACAGTTTGTGGCTTAGGAGCAATAAGTTATATAATTTACTTCAGTCCCTTTAAGGAACTGTTTCTCCTCACATTCTAACTCTTTCTTAGATTCTACTTTATTCCACCTCCAAAATCAACTTCCATTCAATAATCCTTCAGAATAACACCTTGTTGTATTTCAAAATTTAATGTGCATGGGATCACCATCTTACTATAAAAGGATGTGAGATCTGGAGGGAGACATTGGATTCTGCAGCTTTCAGCAGCTGCAGGTGCACAAAGCATACTTTGCTATCCTGGGTCAATACAGTCATCACAGGTGGAGCTGAAAGGACACCTGGTTTTATTGTGCCTCACATTACTGCACTTCACAGATACTGTATATTTTATGAATTGAGGTTTTGTGGTAACCCCGCCTTGAGCAAGTCGATCAGCACACCCTACAACATGTGCTCCCTGCATGTCTCTTTTATCACATTTTAGTATTCTCTCAATATTGCAAACATTTTCATTATATCTTCCTGGTGATCTATGATCAGTGATCTTTGATGTTATTATTTTAATTTTGGGGAGTTCCATGAACCACTCTGATATAATATAAACTAATTGATAATATTATGTGTTCTAACTGCTTTATCAACCCATCCTTCCCCCCAACTCTCTCTTTCTCCTGGGATCTGCCTGTTACCTGAGTTACAACAATATTGTAATTTTATAGATAATTCCACAGTAGCCTCTAAATGTTCAATTGAAAGCAAAATTCCCATGTCCCTTCATTTAAATCAAAATATAGAAGTGATTAAGCTAAGGGAGCATTTTGAAAACCAAAAATAGGCTGAAAACTGTCCTCTTATATCAAGTGATTAGCCAGATTGTGAATGAGAGGACATGTTCTTGAAGGAAATCTAAAGTTAACACACAAAGGATAAGAAAGCAAAACAGTCTCATTCTTGGTATGGAGACAGTTTTACTGATCTGGATAGAAGATCAATAAGCCACAATTTTCTCTTGAGCCAAAACCTAATTGAAAGCAAGACACTAAAACTCTTCAATCTCATGAAGTCTGGAAGATGCAAGGAAGCTAGAGAATAAAAGTGTGAAGGTAGCAGAGGTTGGCTCTTAAGGTTTAAGAAAAGAAGCTGTCTCTATTAAAAAATGCAAAGTGAAGCAGCAAGTGCTGATGGAGAAGCTGCAGAAACCTTTACATTTTTTTATTTGCTGCAGAAACTTATCAAGAAGATCTACCTAAGATCATTGATGATAGTGATCAGTAAACAACCAAATTGTAAAGGTAAACAAGACAATCTTCTATTGGAAGGAGATGCTATTTAGAATTTTCGTAGCTAGAGAGGAGAAGTCAATGCCTGGCTTCAAAGCTTAGGATAGGCTGACTCTCTTATTAGGGGCTAATGCAGCTTGTGGTTTAAAGTTGAAGCCATTGCTCATTTACCATTCTGAATATCCTAGTGCTTATAAAAAACGTTGCTAAATCTACTCTACCCATGCTTCAAAAATGGAACAGCAAGGTCTAGATAATGACACATCTGTATATATCATGGTTTATTGAATATTTTGAGCCCACTGTTGAGACCTAACACTCAGAAAAAAAATTCTTTAAAAATATTGCTGCTTACTTATTGAAAATTAACTTTGTCACCCAAGAGTTCTGATGCAGTCATACAAGAAGATTCATGTTGTTATCATGACTACTAACACGATGACCATTCTTCAGCTCATTGATCAAGGAATAATCTTGACTTTCAATTCTTATTATTTAAGCATACATTTCACAAATATAACTCTTGTAGATAGTGATTCCTTTAATGAATCTCGTCAAAGTAAACTGGAAACCTTCTGAAAAAGATTCCCTATTCTAAATGCCATGAAGAACACTTGTGATTCATGAGAAGAGGTCAAAATATCAACATTAACAGTAGCTTGTAAGTAGTTGACTCCAATATTCATGAATGACTTCAAAGAATTCAAAACTTCAGTGGTGTAAGTAACTGTAGTTATGGTGGAGATAGAAAAAAAAACTAGAATTCAAAGTTTAGCCTGAATATATGACTAAATTGCTGCAACATTATGACAAAACTTTTTGTTTTGTTTTTGAGTTGGAGTCTCACTCTGTCACCCAGACAGAGTCTGTCACCCTTCCCGGCCACTGCATCCTCGACCTGCTGGGCTCCGATGATCCTTCCGCCTCATCCTTCCCAGTAGCTGGAACTACAGGTGCGCACTACCACACCCAGCTAATTTTTTTTTAATTTATTGTAGAGATGAGGTCTTGCCAAGTTGACCAGGTAGGTCTCTAAACCTGCAGGCTCAGGCAATCCACTCACCTCAGCTTCCCAAAGTGCAGGATTATAGGCTGAGCCACCGAGCCCGGTTCTTGACAAAATTTTAATGGATGAGGAGTTGCTTCTTATTGATGTGCAAAATGATTTTTTGAGATGGAATGTACTCCAGGTGAAGATACTGTGAAGATTTTTGAAATGAGAGCCAACAATTTGATATATGACTTAAATTTAGTTGATAGTTGATAGGTAGGGTTTAAGAGGATTTACTCCATTTTTGAAAAAAAAAAAGTTTTACTGTAGGTAAAATGCTGTGCAACAGCATTGCAATTTACATATAAAAGTAAAAGTAAAAGTGCCAAAGCTCACTGTTGTGTTATTGTAAGAAATTTCTATAGCCACTTCTGCCTCCAGCTGTCACTACTCTGATCAGTCAGTAGCCATCAAAATCAGGGCAAGACCCTCCACCATCAAAAACAATACAACTCACTGAAGGTTCAGATGATTGTTAACATTTTATAGCAATTTTTAAATTAAAACATGTACATTGCTCTTTATTTGATGTAATACTATTTCACACTTAATGGACTGCGATATGAAGTAAACATAATTTTATGTACACTGGGAAACCCCCAAAATTGTGTGACTCATTTTATTGCAATATTCACTTTTTTGTGGTTTTCTGAAATATAACCAGCATTATGTCTGAGATATGTCTGTACCTTCAGCCTGTCAGTTCATTATTACAGAAGTATTTCCATATATTTATTTTTAAAATTCATCTATAGTAAATATATATTTGTATATAAATATATATGGATTATACTATTTGCAAAGACTTGTTTTTAGAAAATTCTTTTATAAGCTGGAGTATAAAACTCTAACATCCATGGTGAGGAAAGAACAGTATTTGAGAAACTAAGTAACATCATCAGAATTAGAATTTCTCATGATGATCTTCAAATCATTGTTCCTCATGTATCCATAGCACCTGGGGGGAAAATGATTACTTTTCTAAATCATTTATAAAACAAATCTCTTGATGATGGTTAGTCTGTAAGGATATGTAATGGGGCATAAACATTTATTCTTCTTTAGATGTGCTTTCTAGAATTCAATGCAGATTTAAAAATCCAAACCAATGTGTCTAATATTGTGAATAGGTGTAAATGTCATCACTTCTCCTTGAAAGTCAGTATTCAGGATTCACACAGTTAATATCCCCAAGGTAAACTATTGTTAGATGATAGTGAACAAAGTGGTAATGATCTAAATCAGTGTGCACCACAGCAGTTTTTCTCTCTGTTACACTTCTCTATTCCAGGTAGTTTGCTTTACTTGAGTCTCAGACTAAGATTTTTATGGTTTGTAATCATCAAGGAGATTTTTAGAAAGCAACACTTAAGCATCACTTCAGGCCAACAAAAGCAGAATCCCTGGTGGCAGGCCTAAAGTATTGTGTTATTTGGTTTTTGTTTGTTTGTTTTAATGCTCTCCAGATGACACTAGCAGCTTAGGTTGATGTTTATTTCTCAGAAACTTCACTTTCTAATAGAGTAACTACTAGTCACATGTGAACACAGAGCACTTGAAACTTGCATAGTATGAACTGAGAAGTTCTATAAATGCAAATGTACATCAGATTTTTTAAGGTTAATGTGAAACACGTATGTAAAATATCTCCTTAGTACTTTTATTTTTATCACAATTTGAAATAATAAGAATTTGTATAAATTGGATTACATTAAAAATTATCACATTTATTTTTATTTCATGTAGCTACTAGAAATTATATATGTGACTCACACTAATGGCTTGTCCAATATTTCTATTCAGTGTTAGTCTAGAAGAAGCATGCGCTCTTCCAATTTGTTGGCACATCTCTTCTGTATCTCCAATCAAGTAATTTTTGAGCTCTGAAAATTATTCATTGCATTGTTTTTGTCCATCTATTAGAGTTTCACTGCATAACTGAGCATGATATACATTGATATCCTAAAAAGAAATTATTAAACGAGAAATCCTCCTTCCAAAAATAATAACCTAAGAAACATATTTATAAGTACCAGTGAAAGAAAGTGGAAAAATACAACCTTTATTTTGGAAAATGTCCATAGTTTCATATATTCCAGAGGAATGTGACAATCTGTGATTATTCATACAGTATCTATGTTTGTTTTTCCATTCTCCTCTTTACCTGTCTTTTGATTTCTTCTCTATTTTTAATTTTATGCACTTTTGTAGAGGAGTGGGGGAATATAAACTTTTGTTTTCTTTTTCGTCAAACACATGCCATTTATGGACGGGGCTCAGGTTGCAGCAGCTCAGGGCAGGACTCTGTGAAAGGCAATCTTGTCCCGCTGCACACTGTCGGAGATATGCTCAGTAATCTGTGAAGAGGCTGTCGGGGCTGTGCAGGTAGAGGACAATAGAGTGGTCCACGATGTAGTCCTGGTCCTCGTTCTTGGGGACGGCCTGGTAGTACACGCGGTAGCTGAGGCTGGCCTGGGCGACCTGCTCAGGGGATCCCGCCAGGCCCAGCAACTGGCGGTGGAGGTCCTGGACGGATCGGGCCATGGCTGTGACGTCATCACTCTCAGGGTCCATAGTGACGAGCTGCCAGGGAAGCAGGCTGGGCTCGGCGTTCAGCGACTGCGCCAGCCGCACCAGCTTCTCCAGCGTGTCCGGGCAGACGTCGGGGCAGTGGGTGAAGTCGAAGTACATCAGCACCCACTGGTCCTGGAAGTCGGCCTTGCGGCGAGCCCGGCCGTGGTGGCCCAGCAGGCTGAAGTCGCCCTGGCCCGCAGCTGCCTGGCGCATGGCCTCGATTCCCCTTTGCCGCCACCACTGCTCCTTCTCAGTCCTCATGACCAGCCAGGCTACGCCCAGCCCTGCCCCAAGCAGGGCTGTGATGAGCAGCCTGTTTGGAACCCCGGGGCCCCGGGGCTGGTCCTGCTCACCTGTCTCTGCAGGGCCCTACTCTGACAAGAGCCAGGACCTCAGGTGCAAGGCCTGTCCTCCCAGGGCCCCGCGGAGGACCGAGGGCTTGAACCGAGAAAGCCTCTGCCAAGCCTTGGCCCCACGAGACAGCCGCAGCCTGGACTTGAGGCTCCTTGGGGCCTCTGCCCGAGACCACGCAGCTCTGGGCTTGGGGTCGGCCGCCTCCAGACCGGCGGCTTCGCGGACAGAGTGGTCTCGGCGCCCCACGAAGCGGTGCACGAGATGAGAGCGCGCCAGGCCCTGGTCCAGCCGCTCTGGGCCGCTGCTCCACCGACATGCCCCCGGGACACCACACGCAGCCCTCCCCCCCGCAGGACACGCGCCCGCTCGCCTCCGGGAAGGGGCTGGGAAGCCCTCGCGGAGCCCCGCGCCTGCCGAAGCGTGGCTTCTCCTTCCAGCCGCCGCCTGGCCCGGCATCCGAGCCTCACAGCGGAGCTTGTGCGAGTGGCCCCTGCTAGGAGGCAGCGCCCCCGGGCCCCGCCCCAACCTTTAAAGCTGTATTTTATCTGGTGATCTGGAAAAATTGTGTTGTCCTTTCTCTTTGGGAAACAAATTTCCCCTCAGTCGGTTCACTTTGACTTTATGAGACAATCCAAAGGAAAACAGCAGAAGCTTTTTAATTCTTTTTCACTTTCTTTCTACACTCTTTTTTTTAGGGGAGACATGATGCTTGCTTTATCCGTGCAACCACTGGCTGTTATTATTTGTATTGTTCATTACTTTTATTCTTTCTTTTAGAGAAGCAATTATTTTCCTATCCGATGCACAAAATTTTGGAGGGTTTTATTCATATTCCTACTCTGAACCAAAATATGCACATTTTGGGAATATATGTGTATACACATATTGACATATACATACAAGTAAATACATTCACATATCTACACCCTTATACATAGGCACACACAAACATATAGATACGTAGATATGTAGATGCTTATAAGGAGACACAGGCAGAGACTTTACATTTATTTTAAGGATTACACATATAAATGTATATTAAATATTTTTATTTTAAGGAATTAACTCAGGATGTTGGGAGCTGCAGTTCTGAAATCTATATCGTTATCTGTCAGGTTGGAAACTCAGACAAGATATCTATGATATGGTCTTAAAGCCGAATTATTATTATTTTTTTTTAAGAAATCTCAGCTTTTGCTCTTGAGACCTCCCATTGATTGGATGAGGACCACACACCACTTGACAGAGTTTCCAACCTAACAGGCAACCCTACGGACATCAGAATTGCCCCTCCCCAAATCATGAGTTAATTCCTCAAAACGACTATTCTTTTGCATTTGCATTGCTTTGCATACATTTGTATATATATATATATATATATATATATACATATATCCTTAAAATATATTCTTTAAATCTCTCTCTCCTCTCTCTCTCCATTCTCCCTTCCCTCTCCAATCCCCCTCATAAATTGCATACTAGCTGGGACACTCTTCCCAGTGAATGCCTAACAGAGGAGGCCTATACTACAAGAGGTCCACCCTCCAAAAATATAATTGCTGTATTTTTTGTGTTCTCCTATGTGTGTGTATATGTGGGTGTATATTTCTATGGATGAATATATGTGTGTCTACATATGTATAAATATATATTTGTATATATACTCCCAAAATGTGCATACTGAGAGTAATCTTCACACTAAGGGAGTAAACTGTAATTATTAATAACATCTGCAAATAAAATACCTTGACAGCAACATCTAGACTAATGTTTGACTAAACAACTAACACTGGCACCATATACTAGCAGGATGGATACATAAAATTTAAGTGCATAAATATATTCATATGTATGAATGATTGATTCAATATGCAAAATTTGTAATAGAGAGACTATATTCTTAAGTGATTATGAGTTTCACATGATAAAGTAAATAACTATCTTAATTTCCATCAAAATCTCATATATACGTATATATAAATATATGTACTTATATGCACATATATATATATAAATACATATATATGTGAGGGGGCATCCCCCCAAAAAAGTAATTATCTTTTGGAGGGCAAGCCCCTGGTAGTAAACTCAGAATTTGTTCCTCCTGATCAAACCAGTTTTTATCTGGAAATTTTGAGAAGCTCATCATGATTTGTGGAAGAATTGTCCCAAGTAGTAGCAAACAGATGACTGGTTCTTACATCATGACAATGGAACTGCCCACACTCTGCTGAGTTTTTCACCAAAAATGTCATGTCTCCTGTGCCCCATTCTTCCTGTTTACCTCACCTGGCCTCTAGAGATGTTTTCGTTTGTTTGTTTCCCCTGAATGAAAATGTCCTCAAAGTTTTGCTGATATGGAAGAGATGAAACACAACACTGTAGAAGCACTAAAAGGCACGACAATTGAGAAGTTCAAAAACTTTCGAGCAGTGAAAAAGCATCTTGATAGGTCTATTACATCAGAGATCTTTGAAGGTGACTGAAATTTAAATGTGATAATAAGCACAATTTTTATAACTTTCCATTTTTGGGGGTCCACATATACATATATGCATATATGTATATTGATATATGTATGTGGGGGGAGAGAGAGGGAGGGAGGGAGGGGAGGGTGATGAAGAAGAAGAAGAAGAAGAAGAAGAAGAAGAAGAAGAAGAAGAAGAAGAAGAAGAAGAAGAAGAAGAAGAAGGAGAGAGAGAGAGAGAGAGAGAGAGAGAGAAAGAGGGGTGGGGGAAGAAAGGAGACAAAGATCCAGATCCAGTCTTTAAGAAGCCAGTGGATATGTACATTTTAAAAATCCAGTCCAGCTTCAATGGGCAACATGGTTGGTTCCATGTTTTTGCTATTGTGAATAGAGCTGCAACAAACATACATGTGCAGGTTATCTTTTGTGTAGAATGACTTGAGTTCCTCCAGATATAACCCCATTGGGGAACTGCTGGGTCATATGGAAGGTCAATTTCTAGTTCTTTCAGAAATCACCACACTTTCTTCCAAAGAGGTTGCACTAGTTTGTATTCCCACCAGCAATGCAGAAAAGTGATCCTTTTTCTCTGCATCCTCACCAGCATCTGTTGTTGGTTTTATTAATGATGGACATTCTTACTGGGGTGAGGTGGTATCTCACTGTGGTTTTGATTTGCATTTCTCTGATGATGAGTGAGGCTGAGCACTTTTTCATGTGTGTATTGGCTGCCCATATTAAAGAAGGACAAACATATGGACTTCACAGCAACTTTGATGGCTTTAGAGTCGCTCGTACTCAGTGATCTGTCACAGAAACAAAAAACAGGATTCCATATGTTTTCACTCATGAGCGGACTTTGAACAATCATTATAATACTATAAGAAAGGAATTGGCAGCAGTGGGAAACTGTCAGAGAAGAGGGGGTGGGATTAACAGTTGAGGAAAGTTGCTAGGAGAGGAAGGGTCATACCTCATCAACAAGGGTACCTGCATAATCAACATTTGTATACCTAATCCTGAATTGTACCACACATCTTTATAATATATGCCAGTGGAGGTTAGAATCACAGAATCTCATCCCTAAAAAAAGAGAACCTAATTCAGTGCTCCCAGTCTTGAAGTGATGGAACATGAACAAAAATTATTTGTAATGGATATGTATTTTACTAAATTAATATGACTGTTGAAAGTTTGCCCATTCAATGGCATGCAAATCATAAGCCAATTAGAATATTTCTATTAAAATAAGTCACATTTAAAATTTATGTATACAAATTTAATTTACCTGCAGGATGTTGTTCAAATCAAATGTTCCTGTAATGTATTATCTGCAGGGGGCCAACCCCTGCAGGTTTTGGGGAGTCCCTGGAAAGATGTGGCAGTGTTGGCGAAACTGGAAGGGATAGATAAAAGAAAGAAAGAGACTGGACTCTGTCTAGTGCAGAAGCCATTTAATGGGACAAACTGTAAGTCTTTTATCCTAAATTTTCACAGGTTAAATCACAAGACTTTCACATGAACATAAAGCCAGGTGGATGAGGGGCGTCCCCCACCCACCAGGTGTTTCCTCAAGCACGAGAAAGGACAATCCCAATTAAATCACAAAACTGTCACGTGAACACCAAGCCAGATGGATGAGGGCATCCCCTGTTGGGAGCCAACCTTGGAGGTCCACCTGATTGACAGGGTCCGGGTGGGCTGAAGACCTCGGGCCACAGGGCGAGCCCAGGAAGCTGAGGCCCTTCTGTCTTTCACTTTTGCTGTTTGATACCACCAAAGAATTCTGTGCAGTCATGGAAGAAGAAAATGGCATGTTTATGTGAAGTACTCACAGCTAACCTGGAAATGTCATGGTTTATTTTTCCATTTTTCCCACTATGCCACTTGGCCTTTTCTAACATATGCAAGGGTTAAACTCTGAAGCACATCAAGAATGCTTTCTTTCACTTGGTTATAAGTTACTAGATATTGCTTAAGTAATAAATGATATAAGTATATTCACTCTTTATTTGATTTAGAATTATACAGTTTAGTGTTTAGACATAAGGTTTTTTAGAAGCATAGAATTATGCAATTTAGTGTTTAGACATAAGAATTTTTACAAGCACAAATTTATAGTAGTTTATTATGAATTCATTATAAGTTTTAACACTTATCTAGGAGTTATGTAGGTGATATATAACACTGTTTTCACTGACTTAGGATAAAGGTTAATGTTAAGGTTTTTACTTAACTCTATAGTTAAAACTCTAAGTTAACATTTATAGAGTAGGTTTTCACTGAACTCATAATATAATAATCAGACACTTTTATGACAGATCAGCTAAAACAGAAAGTAACCTTGAGGGGCCTGGGAAACATTACTAAAAGCTTCTTTTGAGTTCTCTTTAGAAACAAGCACTGCAAGATAAGAGAAAAGTAACGAGGACATCTGGACAAGGGAGGCGATCACAGGACTCTGAAGAACATAAGAGCCTAAGATGAGAAAATTCCTGACACATAAAGAAATATACACTTAAAGAAACTTTCTTGAGACATTTCAAGGACTGTAATTTGGGACATTGGACTGAAAGTATCATTGTTGGCTTTATGAATAAGACTTGTCTAAATGCCTATGAGAATCTTGGCTTGTTTGCTACTAAAGCCTATGGGAATCTTGGTTTGTTTGCTACTAAAGCCTATGAGAATCTTGGTTTGTTCGCTACTAAGACCACTAGATGGTAACTTTTAAAAGATATGTATGTGAAAGAATTTTCTTTGTCTTGCCCCTTCACGAATGGTATAAAAGCTCTGTGTTAACTAGCATTAAATTGTCATCTGTTCAAGAGGCAGGTGTCCGTGTATATGATCTTCGTCCTTCACCTATCTGTCTCTCCTTCAGTACATCTCACAACCCTTGTGCGACTGGCCCCCTCAATCCCCCATCCACCAGGCATTTTCCCAAGCATGAGGAAGGACAATCCCAAAATTATCTCACTGTTCCTTATGCTTGGTTAATGTTCCTCAAAAGCAATACAATAATTCTAACATCATAATATTCTAATAATCAATAACTTCTAAAGCTTATGCATACACAACACCTAATGACTAACTTAAATCCTAACATCTTTCTATTCTGTGCTAATTCTACCTACACTATAGAAACTCTTAATTATAGCTCAAACCAATTCCTAAAGAATGTGGCCCAATCCAAAGATCACGCTGGGCCATTTCTAGGAACAATTGATTACAATCTCTTAACAAAATGGCTATTCTAAAATCCTATATATCTATCTTAATTTTTATAAAAATTTCTAATTCCTAATCCTAATATATCAATATGATCATCAGCAATAAAGCTTCTAAAAATAAAACTCAAATATAAACTGTAAATTGTACTAAAGCCAAAACCACAATAGTAGAAAATGGGAACAATGAAATTTCTAAAGTTAGCTATATTCTTATTAAACCTCAAAATATCATGTTTGATCATGCTTGATCTAACATAATTCTCTGACATTAGCATGACCTATTCTATAATACTTTCTATGAGTAAAGTAAATTCAATTTCTATAATAAGTAGAACAACCCTATATTAACTGCAGCTAAAACTGGTTTAAAAGAATGCAGCCCAGTACAAAGTACACACTGGGCCCTTAGGAATCTGGCCCAGTCCAAAGTTCATTGCTGGGCCATTTCTGGTAACTCTAGATAATCATCTATATCATCTAAAGCTGAAAACAGCTCTCCATATGTATATACTAATTCTACAAATATACTTCTAAATCTTATAAAGAAGCTTGTACCAAATAGAAGGCTCCCAATGTGATCTGAGTTTGAATTGTATCTAATGCCTAAGCCGAAACTGCAGTTCATGGGAAACAGGAACAATGGGTTTCTAGAGTTAGCCATGCCTGTCACAGTCACAGAGCCTTCAGCTTAGGTCCACAGAGCTCCTTTTGATCAGATGTGCCAAATAGCAAAAAAAAAAAAAAAAAAAAGGGAAGAGGAAATGGGCCAACAGCTCCTGAACACATCTTAGTGGTCTCAAGGTCCACAGCTCACCTTGATCCCTAATGTTCAGGTGGGCCTCCATGGCCAGCTTCCAGCAATTATCCAGGAAGCATAGAATAAACACATGTACTAGAGGAGATGCCACTTTGAAATACTCCATGGGTACAGAAAGCATAATCTAGATGAGGGAAATCCTATCAGCTTATGGATAGGTCACAGTGTGTGAATTCAGCTCATTTAGTCTATTCTAACTCTGATTCACTTGTCTCCTCATTTAAACACTATGAGTATATTTTGTGGTGTACATCGGACTTTAAAATAGCTATAATTTATTTTTGATACATTCTTAATATAATAAAATGTCAGCTAATGGTGTGTTTGATTTCTCATCAATATTTTATCATATTTAGCTCCAACTTTATTGTTTCCCTGCTATCTCTGGCTGTTTTGGCTCATTTTGGCATATGTCTTCAGTATTCACATTTGAACCTTTGGCTTTACTGAAGTTAAATTTGGTAGCAGTGAACAAGTTAATAAATTAATTTGAACACATGGAATTTTGTTCACTAAAACATTACATTTTCTTACATCCTGGTAATGCCTATTAGAACACTTCATAAAATCCTTTTCATTAATGCCAATTGCACAGAAACTAATTAAGTGAATACAGTGGAAAGCAAATATAATGAATTAATTGGTATGCAGATCATAGGCAAATTGAAGCTAAACATTAAAAAAATGGAACAGCTTCACAATTCTTTTAAAGGAAAACTTTATATTATACACATTTAACCCCAAACCCACATATTTTCTATATTCTCATGAAAAATAGAGAAAACAATGCTAGGTTTTTAAAGTTTTGAACACTCAATGTCTCTTCCATGTTCCTTTTGACTGAAATCTATTGACATTTAGCAAAAGTTTTTTCTTCAATGATTAAGCTCTGATGCCATTGTTGCAATGCTGATTAAGCTGGAACAAAAGAAAAGAGCCTGGTTCAATGTGGATTTAAGTCCTTCTTTGGATAGTGACTGTGCGACCACAGGCAGCTCAATTTATCTCTTGCAGACTCTAAAAAGGCTAATCTTGTAAAAAGGAGGAAAATAACATTTTCTATAGAGTTCTGATACAAAACAATGTATATATTTTTGCATATAATATATATTCATTCAGTGGTAGCTATTCTAATAGGTGTGTAAATGATATGGTTATATTGTTTATGTTGCATAAATGCATACATACATAAAGTATACCTTATATCCTGGCATACAAAATTATCTATTATATAATCACCTCTGCTTATTGCTTTATGTATGTTGTGTTAATACCTATAGAAACTTCAATGAGATAGGCATCAGTCTCCTCAATATTGATAAAGTCATGTTCAAAAATGCTAAACAGTTCTAATCCCTCTAAATGGACATCAGGATTCATATGCAAGGCTGTCTAAATATGTCTGTTTCTCTGTAATGTGACATCTGCTTCTACCAAACTACTAAAATTAGTCATTCAAATGCTGACAAATCTGAAAAGTCACAAAATTCAATTCCTTTTTTCCCTTTAGTGTATTTTTAAAAATCTTATTTGATGTCAGAGAGCCATTGAACACTCTGGAAGCTCTTTTCTTTTAGTTCTTTCTTATGATATCTGACACCCCCTGGCTTTCCTCCTCTTTCCTTGGCAGTCATATCAATGTATAGCATTTTGTGGTAGAAGGGGAATGGATTATGAAAACAGACTTGGATTTAGAATACTGTGATCTTGGGCAAGCCGTAAACTTCTAATTCTTGTTTTCTCATCAACAGTGATATCTATCATGCAGGAATATTATGAAGTTTAAATAGATAACATTTGTAAAGCAACTAACGTAGTTCATGTCACACCTCAAAATTTAATTGCATTACATTACATATTTATTTTGAGATTGTGGCCATGAGATGTATGGGTTTTCTAAGTTATGCTATTTCACTCTCATTCTATATTTTATTTCTGTGGTAAATTTCATCCTCACTTATGCTTATGAATATTGTTTTATTATTTGACCACTCATGATTCTGCTTTTTACACTCTAAGTGCATTCTTTTTCTCACTAGATGACTACTGCATTAGTCTATGTCAGCCGTTTCCTTGATTTTGTTTCAACTCTCTACCCTATAATCAAAATATTTTCCTAATGAGGTTATTGTATCTTAACATATGGCTTTCAAAATGATCAGTAGCTATCCATTGCTATCCAGAAGACTAAAATTATATGTATATAACATATTTATACATATATGTATATTCAGTTGTTATGAAAATCCCTTTGCAACCTATCTTCTTTATTATCACATGTACATCTCTTGCAGGAAAACAAAACTGCCATTTAACAAAATATTTTGCCCAAACTCTTGATTTTATGACATTCTACAACTTAACAGATAGTATGTACTTTGTGAAATTAAACCTATTCTTCAAAGACTAATTCAAATGTTCCCCTTTAACTAAAGTTACTAAAGTACCTTCTAAAGAGATCTAAGTCTTGCCTAACACATGTTTACCTCTTACATACTTCTTACACTATGTAAGCAGTAAACTTTCCTAGAGCAATTATCCTTATTTTCCTTTCATTTTATGCAACACATGTATGTGCATATCTATGTGCACTCTTAACTCCCATTCTTTTTACTAAAGTACCTCTAGATAACTTTGTACATGATTTTTTTATTCTATAAATTTAAAAATTAGTAAATTAACTACAAAAATACCCAAACAGTAAAGGCATTACACACAATATTATTCTGTATTTTTAAAAATATTACTTTGATGTTTTCATTTTATGTCTTTAAGTACCATTAGACCATGATCAATATCATGCTTGAAAATCATGATTATCCAGTTATATACTCTAAAAGTAATTTTTAAAAGTTTTTCACAAATCTTAAACATTTTGGATATATAAAGGAAATAATAAGGAACAAAGAAAGAAAATGTTATTCTTCTTTCTTTCAAACAAGCTTTTGTGTCTTCAAATCAGTAATAACTAGCCTGGAGACAGCTAGTATTAGATTTTTGAGAACCATGCAGTACCCTTAAGAATTTATAAAAGAGAAAAACATAAAGTTTGACTTAGTGCACCATGCAATGTTATATGTTATATAGCAGATTGTGTAAAATACTGTGGAAACAGCTTTGCTTTACAACTTCCTTTCTGACTAGAGTTTGAGCAAGACATAGAGTTGAAAAAGAAAATAATGAAATTTAGAATCCAATGCTTTATCTCAAAACACTGCCAAGCTAAACACAATATAAACAGAGATAAAGTGACATGGCTAAGACAAATAAAACATCATCTAACCCTTGCCTGAATGTCCTTCCTTCCCATGCCCAATGTGTGTTAGAACCTGATATCAAATGCAAAAAAACTTGTCTTAAGGTGATCCTGCACGCTTAGGCTTCCTGTTTCCTTTTAACAGATAAAGATTATTTTCAAGGCCCTCAGCATATTTGTCTAGTTACTCATCTGATATAAATGCAATATTAATGCCTTTAAAGTATGAATCTATGCCAAAGATCACCTTTGTTTTACTAAAGATTATTTAGAGGAAGTAAGAAAAATTATGTTTGCTTTCCAAGTTCTTCCAGTGGTCTGAGACACTGGTTTACACTTTATGGCAGATATGCTTTTCGCTGATGTCAGTGCTCAAGACACAGTGAAACAAATAAAAAAAAATCCCTGAATGATAATTAGAGATATCACCACTAAAAACTACATTTATAAGCTAGGATTTCTTATATGCCCATATTTTCTGCCTCTTCTTTTGTTCTGTTTAAAGCAATAAGATGCCCTTGTATAAAAAATAAATAAAAACAGAAAATGAAGCGGATAAGACTTTTGCAATCATCACATTTCAAACACAACTGGAGAGACTTGAGACACAGTCCATACAAAAGAGAAACAATTACTGAACACTGCATGACACAGTGGAGAGTGGGAAGCCCAGAGTTCTCAAGAACACTCATTATCATTGCAGAGCTTTGCAAGTACTTTTTCTAATGAAACCACCAGTTTTCAATCCTGCCATACAACTATGCAGCAATTTGAGAGTCATCCAAAAAGTTAAAGATGAAGTTTTTCCCCATGGGGGTTATCAAATACCACAAAGTCTTTAGGACTTGAAGGTTTTTCATGTTTCTTCTGTGAATAAGAAAGAAACGTTTCTAAAATAGAAAAGCAGTCATAAATGCTGTGAAAAGTAGAGAATAGTCTCTTTCATTCTGTTTCAGATGTTACTATATTTTCACTGTGTTTAAGATGTCTTAGTTATACCCTAAATATATAGGGTATTAAAGATAATTCAGGTAGAATAAAAACAAATATTTAGAATCATTCTTTTATCTATAACTCATATTTTCAAATAGGTGTTCTTCAACAAGCAATTGTTTTAAATAATTAATTTGGCTTACAAAATACTTGTAATCATTGCAGAATCACTTATAAATAGATGTTAAACATGTTACAGAAGTAATATGTAACTTACTCCTAAAATTCACTTAACTGTCTTTATTTTAATATATTGAATTTTTATTAAATCCAAAAGAAAATTAATATAAAGAGAATAGCATCTACACAGTGGCAGAATTTGGTAAAATCTTAGTTTTAATATGTGATTAGCAGACAAAGCCTGAACACGGACAGATGTCCTTAACTTTGGAATTCTGCTGGAAAGTGAATAGATTTTAATCTTATATATGGAATATTGTCCATATCATTCCTTTTAATGGTTCTAAAACCTTTAAAGCCAATGATAAATTGAAAAATGTATTGCATAGTATCTTAAATATTAAAACATTATCAACTACAAAAGAAATGTAAGTACTCTGGTTCATTATACATTAGAATAACACTAATGAAAGGTTGGCTCCTTTTCTATCAGGATAAAGCAATTTACAAATTCTAGAAAGGACCTAGAACGACCTAGTATATACTGTTTATTTTTAAGATGATGAAATTTACATGTAGGGCAATCTACAGAATCACACAGCTCACATTGCTTGTTAATGTTACAGTTGGCCATTCTTACATCAGTGTATTAGTTAATTAAAATAATGCTAAATAACTTTTTACAGATGTCAGAAAATCTATATATTTTTAACACAATTACTAGATATAGACCCATTTTCAAAAAATTTATATCATTTTTCTTTAAAATATTAATATTTACTTATACATTTTCCTAAAATCAAGGTTATAAATTATATAGCTAATCAAAATTAAATTGAATTGGTACACATACAGCATTTAATAATATTCCAAAATTGATTTTGAATGGGAACAACACTCTAAATAACTTATAAAGACACCTATCTATTATCATTCATGGTACTATGTAAAATACTTGAGTCTTGGATTTCTGAATAGACAACATAAAGGTAATAGAGAAAAAAATTTATGAATTATGTTCATATACATCACCAAGGCATAGTTTTGAGTAAATATAACTGTTTTACCTTTAGAAATTTATTGTGATATAATTTTTTGTTTATTTGTTTAAAGATCTTAATTGCCATTATTGCAATCCTAGAAGTGATCAACACATTATAAAATACAGTAACTTCCACTGAACTGAGCAGATTTGGTTTTATAGCCAAAGAAGGATGTCAGGAGCCAGACTCAGAGGCCTTCACATTGACAGGGTCTCATAGGCTGAAGACCCCAGGTTGCAGGGCACCTCTGGGCAGCTATTGACCCTGCTTCTTCTACCTCCACTCTTGATCTCACCACTGGAACCCTGGGAGTTGGAAGATGTAAGGAGTTCTATATGGGAAAAATAATTTTTGCCAAATAGTAGTGTTTAGTAAAAGAAGGATTTGCTTTGCTAGAAGTATACTCTTCCATTAGAACACCCGTGACTTTACTTCCCTTTGTTAAGGAGGCTCATAATTTAGTTAAGGGATTGTAACTGAGATGACTTGAGCCCTGGAGACCGTTTATTTTACAAACATTGAAGCCCAGTCTCCCTAACAGGGGATAATTGATGCAGATTGTAAACACAAGGTGCGATATTATAGAAAGCTAGTCAGGTCAACTTGCAGTTAAAAAAACCTTGAGAATGCTGTTTTACCCCAGGTAGTTGCAAATTGCTGTGTAATGGTCACAGGTGTGACTTGCTAATCTATGTGACAATTATAGTGCTTAGAACTTGGTAGTGATTTATAATGTAATAGTTATAGGAATAAGTAAGTTTTGTATGGACATGAAGAAATGGTAATCATTAAAAAATGGTAGGAGTTTATAAGATTTATAGTTAATGTTTAGGATGATAACCTTTTAAGATCAAAACAGGATAAACAAAGATACATTGCCTATCTGGCCCATTAAATTGAACTGATTGCCTTGAAAACGAAAAACATGTTTTCATCTCAAGCCAAAATCTAGGGTATAAAAGGAGTTGAAAAAGAAAATAAATCAGCATTTGTCTTGCTTACAGCAGAGTCAGTGTCCAAGTTTTCTCTACTGCACCGACGCTGTCCCTCCTTCAGGAAATCATGAACAGCTGGAGCTGGACTCCAGAAAGTGGTGCCTGAAACAGGGACCTGAAGGTAAGCTTTGTTCTAATTAGAACCCAGGATGGATAGGACCCTATCCAGGGTGCCACAGACGCCTCTGTAGAGATAGGCAGAGTAAGGAAGTGTAGGTAGTTTAAGAACTGTGATATGATCATGGGCCAGAGTGAAACTAAAGAAAGAAAGCTGGCCATAAGTATTCTGATGCATGTGCTTACTGAAAGGGAAATTAAAGTTTCCTCTATTTTGTTTTCTTTATTTTGTGCAAGAACAGTGCCCTTGGTTTCCTGAAGAGGGAACAATTGATTTGGCTATGTGGAATAAATTTGAGGAAGTTGGAGAAAAATCTCATTTACTGCATCAGTTTCAAAGTGACAAAAGAACGGCTGCCTATCAGTCATTATTAACATTTTCAGAGCTTACATGACTCAAGGGAGTGAAATAAAACTAATCTTTTTAATATTATACTCTAAACTAGACAAGTTATCGTGTGTTTAAAAAATCAGAAGTCAAAAGTGATTTTAGCCACCCAAGATTGTTCTCTTTAAAGTTTTAAAATCTGTTCAGCCTTATTATTAACTAAAAATCAATTATGTTTGCTTTGAGACTATCACCCTTTCCTTTGATGCTAATGATAATATCAAAATTGATTTCTTTAAAAAGCCATGTACTTGAAACACCAGTAATAGATGACTCAGGCAGCAGAACAATGTTTTGTTCCATTATTACTTTCCTACGCACAGTGTTGGAGCAAAGAGATGTTCTTAGTTTTTCAAAATATATGTTAATTTCACCACTAAGGGTCCATTTTTATATACATTTAAGCATTTTTTAAAAAATGTCAAGTTCATGTTGGAAAGTGATTTCAGAAATACAGTCAAAATATATTCTATTTTATTGGCATCTTGACAGGCATCTTGAGATTTCCTGTTTTTTCATTTTATCAAATTTGCCACTGAAAATGGTTTCAAGTGCTTTCTTTTGTTATTGTTTATATATATTTTTTTACTGTAGTGTTTACATTGTTGAGGCTTGTCAATCAATTTTTGTTAGTTTTTTTTAAGAAAATTTTTGTAACCTATTTGTGATTTGATGTTTGCCAGTTTGGGTTTTATTTTCTTTGTTTTGAAAAAAATCTGCTTTTGTTAAATTTCATTAATTAAAGAGTAAATTATTTGTGTAGCTTGTTAGGAGGTTCTGGTTGGTGACAATAAAGTAGGTTACATGTACATGAAAACTTAAATGGTACAGTGTAAAGTTCTTATGGTGTCCTTTATTCTGATGTTTGCCAGTTTATTTACTGATAAATATTATGAAGTTTAATACTATACATAATTATTTAAAATACCTTTTCAGATGTAAAAACAAAGATAATTTATTTCATTTCATTTAGGGTTGTTATGAGTTTTTAAAAAATTAATTAGCTTTGGATAAGATTGTATTTTTAACTTAGGTTTGTAGAAGTAATTATTTGAGGAAATTTGTGGTGAAGATTATTAATAGATGAAACCCTCAACAGTTTAGTCTTGCCAAGTTAAGTTTTGTGATGATGGGACCAGGGAAAGTTTATTTATCAAAATAATAAGATAATAGAGCTCTGGCACAAAAAAGGTACTTGGAAGAGGGCAGTTTTATATGCCTTCTCCGTTTTAAAAGATAAGAAGTTTAATTTGTATACTGACTCCTGTTATATTAAAGGATTATTCCCCAATATTGAAACAGGTATTTTCTTACAAATAAAACTACAATTTTAGAATTACTTGCTCAGTTACAGCAATTAATCTGTGATAGGAAAGAATTATTTTTTGTGGAACACATCAGATCTCATTCTGGCCTCCCGGGGTCTTTGCATTTGGCAATCAATTAGCTGACAGACTATCAAAACCTATGGTTTGTTCCTCAATGGAAGAGGAATTAATTACTCAAGCTCAATTTTCCAATAAAATTCATCACCAAAATGCTGCAGCTTTAAGATACCAGGTTCATATTCCAGGGGAGATGGCTAGACAAATTGTAAAAAACTGTACTTCGTATCCAATTCCTATTAATCCTCTCCCCTCTGGGGTTTTGCTTTCCAAAATTGGGTATTCCAAAACAATTAAAAGTCATATTATTATTTGCCCTGACTATTGTGCTTTTTGGGTGCCTTTTGTTTAGCTTTGGATTTCCCTAATAGTTATACATTGGATCCTATCTAAGCCTTTCCACTGCATATAAACTTATTGCTTTGATTAATGCTCTCAGGTTAGGTAAAGTGTAAAGAAAGTTGTTGTTATAGGTATGCTTTTGGTAAGAAAGGATAAAGGAAAGAGAAGCAATTGTGTAGGAAAGAATCTTGTATGGTCCGTATTTGTTCTATAATAGAATGACTGGTTATTTAAGGAAAGTATAGAATAGAAATAGAAGGTTCAAGCATGTTGAAAAATGGTATGAGTATGTCAACCTTGGTAGGTGAAAGTTTGTGAAAAGAAGTGAAAGGAATTCTATAAACACTCGAGGCTACAAAAATATTCTATAAATTTATCATTATTATTATATACACTAATGCTAAGCCTCCATGCTATTCAAAGACCAGAACATGAGCATTTTAATTAACAATTTTCAAAAGAATTTTCTTCTTTAAACAACAGAGGGGGGAAGAAAGAGACAAAATTCAACTAGCCCTCCCCCACTATCTTTGTTACAAAAGAACAATTTTTTTAAATTCTGAGAATTGTAAAAATTTGCATTTAGTCTACCTTCTAAGAATTTTAAACAGCCCTTACAGGTCAATGGAAAAGACAAGATATCATTTTAACCTGCGGGAGAGGATGTGCTTGTGTTTTTCCCCAGGATTCATCTTCACCTATTTGTGTTATAGATTGCCTGATTAGGTGAACCCGGCCTCCCACCCCCAACACAGCTGAACTTCCAAAAGCAGGAACAAAGCTGCCTGAGCTTGACTGATGATGAGGAAGAAGAAACCCTTGTTCTTCAGCTAAAACATTTTGCTCTCAAGAGGCTTCCATGACCGCAACTGCATTCTGCTGCTTCCACAAGAACCTGCAAACCACCATCTTGGGGACAGTTGAAAGTGCAGACACGTGATGCAGAGGACTTGATTCAGTCTCAAAATACTTCTATTACTCCCTCTACTGTTTTTGTAGTTATATTGGCTTACAGTCACCTTTTGTATTTTGGATTACCAAAAGTTCTAATTCTTTAATTATAACCCAAAATGGACCAAAATATAACATATCATGTAAAAATTGTATTCTTACTAATTGTTTAATTGATTTTTCTCATAGAGAATTTATGATTCTTAAACAATCTCCTTATTTGATGGTTCCTGTAAGTCTTCCCTCCCTCTGGTTTGATGAATAAAGTGTAAAGGCATTATATAAAGTAAAATCATTATTATAATGCTCAAAAATGTTTATAGCAACTCTGGTTTTGAGCATCACTACCTTGATAACTGTCACCACATTACTACCATTTTCTGCTGTTGCTTTAGCTAAAGAAGTACATACAACTACATTTACAGATCAATTATCTAAAAATGTGTCCTTGGCATTGGCTACTTAAGAAATTATTGATCAAAAGTTAGAGAGTAGGGTGAATGCTCTAGTTGAAACTATTCTTAATATAGGACAAGAACTTAAAAATTAAATTAGCTTTGTGTTGCCATTCAGGATTCAAATGGGTTTGTGTAACCCCTCTACAGGTGAATGAATTTATCCATACATGGGATAAAATCAAAAACCATATTTCTGGAATTTGGAATCATTTGGACCTCAGCATAGATCTTTCTAAATTGCAGCAAGAAATTCAGGATATCAGCCAGGCTGAGAAACAATTTAATTCTGACCAGTTCATTCAATCATTTTTTAATAATCTTTCCTCTTTTACTAATCAAAAGTCTTTAATTTCCATTTTAATTAATGTAAGATTTTGTGGATTCATTATCTTATTTCTTTTATGTTTGCTTCCAGTCATCTTCCAATTACTGAAAAATAACATCAAATGATTGACTGCAGAATTTCACGGCTTTATATTTAAAAACCAATAAGGGGGAGACGTCGGGAGCCAGGCTGAAAGGCCTTCATGTTGACAGGGTCTCATAGGCCAAAGACCCCAGTTTGCAGGGCAACTCTGGGCAGCTATCAGCCCTGCTTCTTCTACCTCTACTCCTGATCTCACTACTGGAAACCTGGGAGTTGGAAGATGTAAAGAGCTCTATATGGGAAAATAATTTTTTACCAAATAGTAGTGTTTAGTAAAAGAAGGATTTGCTTTGTTAGAAGTATACTTTTCCATTAGAGCACACTTGACTTTACTTCCCTTTGTTAAGGAGGCTCATAATTTAGTTAAGGGATTGTAACTGAGATGACTTGAGCCCTGGAGACCATTTGTTTTACAAACATTGAAGCCAAGTCTCCCTAACGGGATAATTGACACAGATTGTAAACACCAGGTGTGACATTATAGAAAGCCAGTCAGGTCAACTTTCAGTTAAAAAAACCTTGAGAATGCTGTTTTACCCCAGGTAGTTGCAAATTGCTGTGTAAAGGTCACAGGTGTGACTTGCTAATCTATGTGACAATTATAGTGCTTAGAACTTGGTAGTGATTTATAATGTAATAGTTATAGGAATAAGTAAGTTTTGTATGGACATGAAGAAATGGTAATCATTAAAAATGTTAGGAGTTTATAAGATTTATAGTTAATGTTTAGGATGATAATCTTTTAAGATCAAAACAGGATGAACAAAGATACATTGCCTATCTGGTCCAGTAAATTGAAACTGATTTCTTGAAATGAAAAACATGTTTTCATCTCAAACTAAAATATAGGGTATAACAGGAGTTGAAAAAGAATAAATTGGCATTTGTCCTGCTTGCAGCAGAGTCAGTGTCCAAGTTTTCTCTCCCATGCCACCACCATCCCTCCTTCAGGAAACCCTGACCCACTGGAGCTAGACTCTGGCAGTAAACAGTTTACAGGATGAAGGGAGGTGAATGATCAATGACTTGAGATGCAGTACCAGGCTACTATTGACTTTCTGAGGATACTTCATCTGCTTTGGGTGATCATGGATCTTGGGGCATGATGATGACCCTTGTTCTGGATGTCAGGAGCAGAGAATGTAGATGGCTCTCCTAATGGGTGGGGGGAGTATAAACAGCATGGAAACACTGGACAGAGGTCTGACTCCTTTCCCAGAGGGATGGAGCAGAATGACAGATTTCCCCAGGCTACACAGATCAGTGTACAATTTAAAACTCATGAACTGTTTAATTCTGAAATATTCCTTTTGATATTTTCAGACTATGGGTAGCTGCAGGTAACTAAAACCACAGAAAGTGAAACCACTGGGTGTGTGGGGGAAGGCCACTGTACTTAATTTTGAGATGAGCCTTTGTGGAGAAAAAGTCTCAGCACCTTACCTGTTGACAGCCAGGCCAAATGGCATCATGCCATAGGGTCCAGGTGCCCTCAACATTTCTGCAAATGTTAGGAGAATATTCAAAGGTACAACAAGAGGTGGTATAGCAAGGGAATATACCCCCACAATGCCAACATTTTGATGAATCTAGTTTAAAAAAGGGAAATTAGAATTTCTTAAGGATTTAGAATGTACTACTTAATTTAATTTACAGTTTAAAAATTGAACTGTATGGATTGCCTGAGCCTGCGGGTTCGAGAACTGCCTGGGCAGGTGAGAACTCATGTCTACAATAAATCAAAAAATTAGCTGGGCATGGTAGTGCACGCCTGTAATTCTGGCTACTTGGAAGGCTGAGGCGGAAGGATCGTTGGAGCCCAGCAGGTCGAGGCTGCAGTGGCCGGGAGCAGCCACTGCACTCCAGTCTGGGTGACAGAGTGAGACTCTGACTCAAAAAAAAAAAATTGAACTGTAAAAAATGTTTTGATTAACATCAAGGACACAGATTTAAAACCTTCTTATCTAACCAATCACATTGACAGAGAAGAACCATAGAAGAACCATAGAAGCTAACTAGGTGAAAGGATTAGGATATAGAGAAGAACCATAGAAGGTAACTAGGTGAAAGGATTAGGATAAGGATCTGTGAAACTCAACATTCTATTTTCATATCAAGTTCATGCTTCAAGAGTTGGTAACCTATGTGCACTTCCCAGCCCAGACCTAAGATTAATCCCTTAATGGACCTCTCTGGAATGGATAAAAAAAATGTGATACATGTACACAAGGGCATATTACACAGTCATAAAGAAGAACAAAATCATGAACTTCACAGCAACCTGGATGGATTTAGAGTCTATAATACTGAGTGGTCTTTCACAGAAACAAAGGACTGAGTGTCACATGTTCTCAGACATAAGTAGACTTTGAACAATTATCATAATACTATAAGAAAATGATTGACAGTAGTGGGAAACTGCCTGGGGCAGGGACAGTGGAAGCAGGATTGACAGTAGTGGGAATCTGTCTGGGGAAGGGAGGGCACACCTCATCACTAGGGTACCTGCATAAAGAACATTTGTATACCTAACACTGAATTGTACCCCACATCATTAAAATAAAAAAATTAAGTTAAAATAAATAAATAAATATAAAGGACCCCCCTGCTGTGCTTCCAGTTGATCAAAACACTGCTTCATTTATACTTTACCTAAACCCCACCTTTCCCCAAAATTCCAAACAAAACACACACACACACACACAAAAACAAAAACCTGTGTTTTCCATTGCTTAGTAGAGGCTATACTTTGTTTGTGTTCTTCTCTTACCCATGCCAAAAGTAAATTATGCTCTTGTCTTTTAAGAATGCATTGTTTTGCGGTTTGAAAATTTGGAGTTTCTATGTAGACATTAACTTAGAAACCTTTGCTCAATGGAACACTGGGATTTCTGGCAAGAACAGGACATAATCTCTGAAACTTTTGTATTTATGGTTCAGCTTCCTTTGATCTTTTTATGTCAAATGAGTAGTTTAAAGGCAATTCAAACTCTAATCGATATTTATATCTCTGAATACTAACTTTAGCTGAATTAATTTTAACTGAGAATTAAAGAGACCTCTGAGATTATTCTTCTGATTTAGATCCTTTGGGAACTCAAGAGGTGTCTGCTTTACTAGCATATTTTGTCTTCTTTTATGTCCATGTACTATGCAATGAAGGTAAAATTATCTTTTTCTTGTTCTCTGGTTTCTTTTTCCTTGTTGTCTTAATTTTCAAGGGACTTTGGTAAGAGCATTAATGTTTCAACACTCCTTCTGCTGTTGTCAGGGACACCACAGGTGTGTGGGTCTTCTGAGACTGGCATGTGGTCCTCTCTACTTCTATATCCATGTGCAGATTCTCTGGCCTAACTGACTAGAATAGAGATCAGTAGTTGATTGTTTGATTTTTTTGTTTGTTTTCATTTTTTATTAGGAGTCCCTCTCTGTTGCCCAGAGTGGTGCATAGTGGCACCATCACAGCTCACTACAGCCTCTACCTTTTGGGCTCAGATGATCTTTCTGCCTCAGCCTTCCAAGTAGCTGGGACTAAAGGTACATACCACCATGCTCAGTTATTTTATTTTATTTTATTTTTGAGAAACAAGGTCTTACTGTTATTCATGCTGGTCTCAAACTCCTGGGCTCAAACAATCCTCCCAAAGTGCTGGCATTACAGATAGGTGCCACCATGCCCAGCCCTGAGATCACTATTTTGATTGACATAGTAAATCTTTCTTTCCATATTTTAGTGGTTCGTATATTTATAATTATTTGTTAATTTTCAGATTTCTAACAATATAGTTTAAAGAACAAAAGCATTATTTGTCTTTAGTAATATGTTTAATTCTTATGCCAAATTTTTTTTATGTTAGCTCTTCTACACTATTTGAAATAAAAAATCAAGATTCTTTATTTCAGGAAGGGAAACATTTTTAATGGTTTTTACTAACTTCTGTTTATGTTAAATATCATTTTGCTATATCAATATAAAAAATAGCTAATATAATTATTCTTTGTTGTACCTGTAAACTCTGCTCTGATGGTTTATAGTTATTTTACCTTCCTTATATTCTTGTCTCAAGTTATAAGAGATACAGCTGCTTAAAAATATTTGCATTCAACATATACTGGGGTTATCTGGAAAGTCACTGAGTAACCAAAAAAATATTTATATTGTCTTATACAAAGAAAAGTAATATTAAACAATCAAAATGGTTTGAAATTCTCCAGATTTCAATTATCTTTAAATTATTGTTAAACATTATTGATAATAAAAATTATTTTTAATATACTCTTTATACAAATTATGAGAGTAACCCTGGCATTTTGAAATAGATAGGATTAATTATTTAAACAATCTTTTGTTAATACTATTTCTTCAACAGTAATGCACTATTCACTTTTAGAACAGGCATGCACTTGTTTGTGGTAAAGGGTGGTATAATAGTGGTCAACAAATTGATTTTGTTTCTAGTTTTCAAAGATCTTTTCAAATGAAAACAGCTTTACTCATTTACTGGTATCATCAAAATGACACTGAAATTGTCCAGGATAATCATTTACCAGATATTTATAAAATAGATTTTTATTGTAACAGAGTGAAAAAGAATCTTTTTTTTATAATTCTATTTAAGAGAAGTATTTTATTCATAGCTATTTACTATTAATACTAAAAGGAATATCTGTCCTTCCCTTGCCAAGTATGTCATTTTCTGCACAATCTTACAGGCAGGTTGCCAGAGGAAGTCTGCTCTTGAAATGCATCTAAGAACACCAGGCCAGGCACACTGGCTCATGCCTGTACTCCCAGCATTTAGGAGGCTGAGGCAGGGTAGGAATTAGAGAGAGAGAGAGAGAGTGTGTGTGTGTGTGTGTGTGTGTGTGTGTGTGGCTCAGTGGTGAGGGGAGACATTGCTTGAACTTGAGGCCAGTAATTCAAGATCAGTCTGGGTGACATAGTGAGACCCTATCTCTAAAATAAATAAATAAATACTAAAAGAAATAAAATAAAATAACCTAATTAAGATATTTGTGGATGGGCTCAGTGTCTCAGTCTGTAATCCCAGGACTTTGGGAGACTGAAGTGAGTGAACTGCTTGAGCCTGTGTTCGAGACCCACCGAAGGCAAATTGGCAAGACCTCGTCTCTAAAATAAATCAAAAAATTAGTCAGGCATGGTGGCGCATGCCTGTAGTTCCAGCTACTTGGAAGGCTGAGACAGAAGGATCACTGGAGTCCAGCAGGCCGAGGCTGCAGTGACTGGGAGCGTGCCACTGCACTCCAGTGCGGGCGACACAGTGAGACTCCAATTTTAAAAAAATGATATTTTCTCTGCCATGTTTATCACAGCATTATTCACAATAGTCAACATGAAATCAACCTGTGTCTCTGTCCATTGATAAATGGATAAAACATTTTATATCTATATGTAATATTTATATATGTAAATCTATATGTGATATATGCATAAATTTATATCTGGTTCAGTCTTAAAAAGGAGGAGGTCCTGCTATTTTATTTTTAATTTAATTTAATTTTAGAGATGTGGGGAAAAATTCAGGGTTAGGTATGCAAACACTGATGATGCAGGTACCCTTGTTGATGAGGTGTACCCCTCCCTCCCCTGGCAGTTTCCCTCAACTGCCAATCTCACCTTCCCTCCCCTGACAGTTTCCCACTACTACCAATCCCTTTCTTATAGTATTATCATGTTCAAGGCCCACTTAGGAGTGAGAACATATGGTACTTTGCTCTTTGTTTTTGTAATAGATCACTGAGTATGATCGACTCTAAATCCATCCAAGTTGCTTCAAAGTCCATTTGTTTGTCCTTCTTACGGTTGCATGATATTCCATCATGTATATGTACTATATTTTATTCATCCAGTCCAGTTTTGAAAGGCAGCATGATTGGTTCCATGTTTTTGCTATTGTGAATAGTGTTGGCAGGTATCGTTTTTGTAGAATGATTTGAGTTCTTCCACATATATTCCTAGTAGGGGCATCACTGGGTTATGTGGAAGGTCAATAGCTAGTTCTTTTAAAATTGCCACACCGTTTTCTGTAGAGGGTGAGCTAGTTTGTATTCCCACCAGCAGTGTAGAAGTGTTCCCTTTTCCCCACATCCAGCATCTGTAGTTTTTAGTTTTATTAATGATGGCCATTGTTACTAGGGTTAGGTAATATCTCAATGAATGTGGTTTTCATTTGCAATTCTCTGATAATTACTAGGGCTGAGCACCTTTTCATGTGTCTGTTAGTTCTCTATATGTTTTATCTTGAAAGTGCCTATTTGGCATAGAGACCAATGAAATAGAATTGAGATTCCAGAAGCAAAACCTAAATTTCTCAACCAACTCATATTTGACAAAGCCTCTACCACCTGCTACTGGGGAGAATAGAACTTATTCAGTAAATGGTGCTGGGAAAACTGGCCACATGCATAAGATTGAAACAGGAACCTTATCTATCCCCATACACAAAAATCAACTGTAAATGGATCACAGACCTACATGTAAAACCTCAAACTATAAGAACCTTAGAAAATGCAGGAGACACTCTTATGGAAGTTGGAAGTGGCAACCAATTCCTGATCAAAACCTGAAGTTCCCAGGCCATAAGAGATAAGATAGACAAGTGGGACCTCATTAAACTGAAAAACTTCTGCAAAGCTAAAGAAACCATCAAGAGAGCAGGGAGACAGCCCACAAAATGGTAAAAAATATTTGCCAATTCCATGTCTGACAAAGGCCTAACATCAAGGATCTACAAGGAACACAGATATGTCGGAAAAAAAAAACCAAAAAAAACTACAGCCCCATTACAAAGTGGCCTAAAGATATGAATAGACACTTCTCAAAAGAAGACATGAGCAGCCAACAGATACATGAAAAAATGCTCAGCCTCACTAATTATCAAAGAAATGCATATTAAAACCGCACTGAGACACCACCTAACTCCAGTCAGGATGGCCATCATCAACTCAAAAAAACAACAGATGCTGGAGAGGAGGTGGTGAAAGGGGAACACTTTTACACTGTTGGTGGGAGTGTAAACTAGAACAGCCCCTGTGAAAATCAGTGTGGCAATTCCTAAAAATTCTAAAAATCGACCTTCCATATGACCCTACAATCCCCCTACTGGGAATATACCCAGAAGAACTCAGGCCACTATATAAAAGATATCTGTACACGTATGTTTATCACAGCATTGTTCACAATATCAAGAACATGGAACCAACTGTGCTGCCCATCAAAAGAGGACTGGATTTAAAAAAATGTGGTGCATATACACAATGGACTATCATGCAGCCATAAAGAAGAACAAAATCATGAACTTCACAGGAACCTGGATGGAATTAGAGCTTATAATACTGAGTGATCTCTCACAGAAACAAAGAGCTGAGTATCACATGTTCTCACTCATAAATGGTCCTTGAGCAACTACCATATTATTATAAGAAAAGGATTGAAAGTAGCGGGAAACTGCGGATGGGGAGGGAGGTGGGGAGGTGGGATTGACAGTAGTTGATATCTGCCTGGGGAAGGGGGGCACACCTCATCAATAAGGGTACCTGCACAGTGAATATTTGTATAGCTAACCTTGAATTGTACCCCACCACTTTAAAACAAAAATTAAAAGAGGAAAAAAAAAGAAAATGCCTATTCATGTCTTTGCCCATATATATATATTGAGTTGGAGTCTCACTCTGTCGCCCAGACTGGAGTGCAGTGGCCGCTCCCGGCCACCGCAGCCTCGACCTGCTGGGCTCCGGCGCTCCTTCTGCCTCAGCCGGAATTACAGGCATGCACTACCATGCCCAGTTGATGTTTTGATTTATTGTAGAGATGAGGTCTCGCTGCCCAGGTGGGTCTCGAACCCGTGGGCTCAGGCAATCCACTCACCTCAGCCTCCCAAAGGCTTTTACCCATATTTTAATGAGGATTTTTTTTTCCTTTAGGCGTATTTAAGTTTCTTGTAGATCCTGGATGTTAGGCTTTTGTCAGATATAAAATTGGCAAATATTTTTTCCCATTCTGTGGACTGTCTCCCCACTCCCTTGATGGCTTCTTTTGCTTTGTAGAAACTTTTCAGTTTAATGAGGGACCACTTGGCTATCTTATCTCTTATGGTATGGACATCTAGGGTTTCGATCAAGAATTGGTTGCCAATTCCAATTCCCATAATGGTGTCTCCTGTGTTTTCTAAGATTCTTATAGTTTGTGGTTTTCAGTTTAGGTTTCTGATCCATTTAGAGTTGATTTTTGTGTATGGTGATAGGTGAGATCCTGTTTCATTTGTCTGTGTGTGATCAGCCAGTTTTCCCCAGCACCGTTTACTGAATAGGTTCTCCTCTCCCCAGTAGTTGTTGGTGTACACTTTGTCAAAGATAAGTTGGTTGAGAAATTGAGCTTTTGCTTCCAGACTCTATCCTATTCCATGGGGCTATATGGGTGTTCTTGTATCAATACCAGGCTGTTTTGAGTATTGCAGTCTTATAATAAAGCTTAAAGTCTGGAAGTATGATACTTCCCACTTTGCTTCTTTTGCTGATAAATGTTTTGGTTATTCATGGTAGTTTTTGTTTCCATTTGAATTTCTGTATTATCATTTCCAGGTCTGAGAAGAATGATTTTGGAAATTTAATGCTTATTACATTGAATCTGTAAATTGCCTTGGGTAGGATGGACATCTTAACAATTTTTTTCTATCCATAAACATGGACTATTTTTCCATTTGTTTGCATCTTCTTGGATTACTTTGAACAGTGTTTTGTAGTTCTCATTGTAAAGTCTTTCACTTCCCTGTTTAGGAAGATGCTGAAGTATTTCATTTTTTGTGTAATTGTTGTGAATGGAATTGTGCATTTAATTTGGTTCTCTGCCTGCTTGTTGTTGGTGTATAGGAATGTAGCTGTCTTTTGCACATTTATTTTGTACCCTGAGGCTTTGCCAAAGTCCTTTAACAGTGCAATGAGGTTTTTGACAGATTCTCTTGGATTTTTGAGGTGGAGTATCATACCATCAGCAAAGAGGGATAACTTAACTTCCACTCTTCCTATTTTGATACCCCTGATTTCCTTTACTTGTCTAATTACTCTGGGTAGGACTTTTAACACCATGTTGAACAGGAGGGGTGAGAATGGCAGCCTTTTCTTGTTCTGGTTTTCAGGGAAAATATTTCCAATTTCTGTCCATTTAGCAATATGGTGGCTGTGGGTTTATCTTAGATGGCACTTGCTATTATGATGGTTATTTCCTCTATGCCTAGGTGTTCAGGGTTTTTATCATGAAGAGATGCTAGATTTTATCAAAAGCTTTTTCTGCTTTGAATGATATAATTATAAGGTACTTGTTTTTACATTTACTGATGTATTGAATTGCATTTATGGTCTTGTAGTTGTTGAGCCAGGCTTACAGCTTTTTCTTCTTCTAGGATACCAGTAAGACATAGGTTTGGCCTCTTGCTATTATCACACGTGTGTTGTAGGTTTTATTCTTTCTTTCTGAATTTTCTTTCCATGTTTTTTACAGATGGGGTTAATTCCATGTTTTGGTCTTCAAATTCTGAGATTCTTTCTTCAGCTTGATTAATTCTGTGTTCCATGCCTGTCATCTTGTTACTTATTTCCTGGATGATGTTTTCTTATGACCAAATTCTCTGATACAAGTTATTATTTATTTTTTTTGAATTGGAGTCTCACTCTGTCACCCAGACTGGAGTGCAGTGGCTGCTCCCGGCCACAGCATCCTCGACCTGCTGGGCTCTGGCGATCCTTCTGCCTCAGCCTTCCACATAGTTGAAACTACAGGAGTTCACTACCACACCCGGCTAATTTTTTTGACTTATTGTAGAGATGAGATCTCGCCAAGTTGCCCAGGCGGGTCTCAAACCCGCGGACTCAGGCAATCCACTCACCTCAGCCCCCCAAAGGCACGGGATTACAGGCTGAGGCACCAAGTCCATCAATACAAATTATTTTAGTGCTATATCTTGTCTTTCTTGAGTCTTATTCACCCTTTCCATCCATTCCCTAATCCCTGTTCTATTCTGGGGCCAGTCATTGGTGACTTCCATTGTTTGGGCTCTGAGGTATGATTTTTTTAGGTATTGTCCACTGGAAATTATCTGTGGTCTTCTGTTGATTTTTCCTCATTTGTGATAATGATCTCTTTCTTTTCTCTTTACTTCTATTAATCAGTGGCAGTGAGAGTGTCTTTGACTGATGATGTTTCCTCAGCCTTGTTTTCTTCCCTGATCAGAGTTCTGAATTTGTTCTGTTTTGAAGCAGGGCTACCGATGGGAAGCTTTGTTATCTCTTGTAGTTTTAAGAGTCAAGTGAAGTAGAAGATAGGAAGCAAGGATTTAGAAACTATTTGCAAATCACAATATTCACTGACTCAAATATGGGTTTCCTGAGACTCATTCCCCACCAGCACTCTATATGATGATGCAATGGGTATGTGTGTATACACCCTGTGTCCAAGATAATGTAACAGCAATGAAAAGACCAGAGAAAAGTGGAATGAAATAGGAAGGACAAAAAATAGTAAAATAAACAAAACAGCCAGGCTCAGTGGCTCAACCTGTAATCCTGCACTTTGGGAGGCTGAGGTGAGTTGATTGCCTGAGCCTGTAAGTTTGAGACCCACCTGGGCAACTTGGCAAGACCTCATCTCTACAATAAATAAAAAAATTAGCCAGGAGTGGTAGCGCATGCCTGTAGTTCCAGTTACTTGGAAGGCTGAGGTGGAAGGATAGCCGGAGCCCAGCAGGTCGAGGCTGCAGTGGCCAGTCGCGTGCCACTGCACTCCATTCTGGGTGACAGAGTGAGACTCCAACTCAAAAAAAATAAAAATAAAAATAAACAAAACAACCACAGAAACCAAAACAAAAAACTATAAAACACACACTCCTTACACACAAACAAACATGAAAACAAAACAATACAGAAAACCCTCAAAAATAGCAGAAAAACTGAATACACACACACACACACACACACACACACACACACACACACACACACACACACCCAACACAAAATGAAAGGAGAAAGAAACAAAAAAATGTGGGGGAGGATATGCAAGTTGAATCCTCACACATACATTCACACACACACATTAAACTAAAAAAAGAGAAAAATAAAAAAAAGAAATTGAAAGATGAACACCCATTCATTCATGTACACACATAAACAGAAAACAAAAAATGAAAGAAGAAAGAAAAAAAGATGAAGAAATAAAAAGAGAAAAAAAGAGGTAAGGGGAATACAAATCAAACCCTTGCATACACATCCGAGCACAAAGAAAAAATAAAAAAACCTATAAACGTTAAGAAAAAAATTTCTGGGCAACAAGTACCCTCTTGTGGTAGGTTCTGCACTTGTTCCTTTCTGGTGTGTACAGATAAGCCCCTTCACTCTCTCCTGTGGAGCTACTGCCTCATTCACAATCTCCCCAGATCTGGCCCAGGGAAGGAGGGGGAGTGTTGGGGATGGGTGGGGCTTCCAACCTTCCATCCCACTCTCATGTGGTCAGGGGAATACTCGCTGGTAGGAGGTAGGAAGATGCCGGACTGTCTCCTCCCTAGATACTGGCAGGGAGTCTCCCAGTCTGACTTATCCTGGAGTATAGTCGTCCCATCATGGCTGATATCCAGCTTCCACCTGGGTCATCCCTTTCAGTTATGTCACAGCCATGTGGGTCTGATGTTCAGAGGATTTCTGAGAAGGAGGGGTTTGGTCAGTTAAGGACTCACTGCTGATTTATTGGGGGACTTCCTTATGCTTTTCTGGCTGCATCCTTTGTCCCAAGGTTGAGTCTAGGTAGGAGGTAGCATGCCTGAAACAGCACTCCTGCTGTCCTCCAAAGTGTGTGCTTTGGGGATATTTCCTCTGGATTATGATCAACCACTGAGTCATTAACCTGCTGGCCACAGAGATCAGGTCTGTTGCTTCGTGGTGAACAGGCCAGAGTACTTCCTTGCCTACTTTTCTTTTCTTTCTTTTTTTTTTGAGTTGAAGTCTCGTTACATTGCCCAGGCAGTGGCATGCTCACGGTTCCCCCGGAGTCCGTCTGCCGGGCTCTGGTGATCCTTCTGCCTCAACCTTCCAAGTAGCCAGAACTACAGGCACACACTCCTGCACCCGGCTAATTTTTTTTTTAATGTACTGTAGAGATGAGGTCTCACCAAGTTGCCAGGGCTGATCTCAAACCTGTGGGCTCAGGTAATCCACTCGTCTCAGCCCCCCAACATGCTGGGATGACAGGCTGAGCCTCTGAGCCCGGCCTCTTGCCTACTTTTCAAGACGGTGGTAAGGTACCTGTTTCATCTTCTCCAGTGACACTGTGCTACCACTTCAACCCTTGCTGCCAATCCCAGGTGGCGAGGCAGAGGCTCGAGCCAGCAGTCAATCCCAGCAGCATCTTCCCAGGAAAAGTTTTGCTGATTTTAAAAAAATGATGCTGGCTTCTGTGTTTTGGGAAGAGCGAGGTTACCAAGCAGAGCAGCTGTGGCATCAGCTGCTTCTCCGGAAGATCCCTGGCCACTTGCTCCGAGTCCCCACTCAGTCAGCCACTCACACACCCACTTACTCATAGACGCGCAGGCAAAGTTGTCCACACGCTTACTCATTCACACAGGTATTCACATAGTCCAACTGACTTTGCTGCCATCTTCCCCTCTTCTCTTGATTTATTTTGTCAATCAGATTGTTCTAGGTTGGTCACTGGGGGCTCCTATCCTTACCTTTGTGTCCCTTTCACACACACCCTTTTTATGGTTTTTAGATATTTCCTTACCTCTTGGTACCTTCCAGGCAGGTTCACATTTTCTTCTCCCATCCCACTGTAGGATTGTAATTCATTATTCTCAATGTAGCTTCTGCCATTGTTTTTTTGTTTTTGTTTTTGTTTTTTTTGGTTTAATTGGAGAATAGTATTGGCAATCAAGATCTGAAATGCTAAGTGGGATATCATTCTTTTTGGCCTTCTCAGCTGACAGATTTAGAAAATAAATGGGATAAGAGGTATTATTTCAGTCTCTTTTTAGTGCATATCCAATTTTTTCAAATTTTTAAAACCTGGAAATACTTATATTGAGTTTCATAACTCAGGACACTCTATGATTTCCATTTCTTATTGTATTAATACAATAATGATCTTTAGCTAAATTTCAGAACACTGGAATTGTATTGGTTTCTCAGAAAGAGACCTGTGTGAATAAGGAACGCTGGGTGAGTACAACTGGGTTGTGAGGCCAGTTCAAACCATTAGCTTTTATGTAGTGGGGGGTCTGGTAGAAAAGGTCAATGGGACAAGATTATATCAACATGTTGGGTTTTTAAAAACATGAAGTGGAGAATCACTGAGGATTGGAGCAGGAGAATAAGCCAGCATGGAATTGGGGAGGGAGTGTGATATTCAGTGTTAGAATTCAGAGTAGTGAGGTCTGGCTTCATTGATTATTTTAGGACTAATTTTAGACATGTTTATGAGTTTTCTGAGAATGCATTTGATCTGGAACTAATGCAACCTACTTTACAACAATTGTTGTGAGAATTAGCTAAATTTACATGAAAAACCTTGTAAGCCAGGCTCGGTGGCTCAGCCTGTAATCCCATGCCTTTGGGAGGCTGAGGTGAGTGGGTTGCCTGAGCCCGCAGGTTCGAGACCCACCTGGGCAGCGAAGCCTCATCTCTACAATAAATAAAAAAAAAATCAGCCGGGCATGGTAGCGCATGCCTGTAATTCCGGCTACTCGGAAGGCTGAGGTGGAAGGATCGCCGGAGCCCAGCAGGTGAGGCTGTGGTGCCCAGGAGCGGCCACTGCACTCCAGTCTGGGTGACAGAGTGAGACTCTAACTCAAAAACAAAAACAAACAAACAAAAAAACCTTGTAAGTTATACTGTAAATGAATATGTCATTTTAGTAGTCACAAGGAACATGACACAAATAATATTTGGGGGAGGTCATTTTTTTAGTAATAGCATGCCAGATAACATGGAAGAGAGAGAGACTGTGAGCAGGAAGACTGTTCAGCATGTGCTTCTTTTTGGTCTGAAAATTCTTCAATCCTCTATCATAGCTAATGTTTGCTGAGTAGAAGGGAGAGGACATTCAGGGTCAGAGGATTACTTGTACTCTTTAATGTGTATACAGATCACCTGGGAATCTTGTTAACATGCAGATTTTTGATTAAGAGGTGTAGAATGCAGACCGACATTCTTTATCTTAATAACCTCCCAGGTGATAGCAGCGTTGTTAATCCATAGAACATACATTCGATAGCATGAATTCAGAGGACTCAGTAGAGATTTTATACATTTCAGTAAAGTCTAGTTTTCTTTAAGTACTTGATCAATTTCAGACAGTGAAAAATAAAATAAAATGTCTTTAACTGTGAAATGTTTCTCAACTATGCATATTGAACATATGCATATTCTTTGGTCATATTATACCCAAAGAATATCTCTTTCCTTGATTTATATCTAGAAGTCTTATTCAATTGCCCCTTCCCTTTTCTTTTTTTTTAATGGAAAGAAGTAAAAGATATCCCACAGTGAATAGAGGATGATGGTCAAGACACAGGGAAAAAATGCCATCCCCATGTGATAGTCATGTTAAGATGCTGTTGCACAAAAATGTAAAAATTAATTTTACTCTTCCTGAAAGTTTAATTATGGACAAATATTCATAATATTAACAAATTAGTCATTTAAAATAATCTGAACTTGATGTTTTAATGAAGAAACCTAACCATGACTAACACATCAGACCAAGAAAATTGATGGGCATTCTTTTTTTATAGATTTCAGAACTTTCTTTTGAAAGAAGAAGATGTAACTGAAAATGGATTATACTGACTGCAAATATGAAAGGGTATCCCTTCTTATTTTACTTCTACTGTAAATCATCAAAAAGCAACTGGATTAATTGAATGCTGATTTATAGATTGAAGGCTTTAATTGTTAAATATAGATTGATCCAAATCTATATTAAGCTAGGTGCCTCACATAGGCTAGATATATAGAATTATTGTCCAGGAAGTCTCTGGAAAATATAGTAATCTCTCATTTAAGATTTCATTGATAAAGGCCTTTAGCAAAGTCTCAGGATACAAAATAAATGTACAAAAGACAATCGCATTTCTCTACACCAATAATAAACAAACAGAAACCCAAATAAAAAACACAATTCCATTCACAATAGCCACAAAAAAAATGAAATGCCTTGCCATCTTCCTAACCAGAGACGTGAAAGACCTTTACAATGAAAATTACAAAATACTGCTCAAAGAAATCAAAGCTGACACGAACAAGTGGAAAAATATCCCATGCTCATGGATCGGAAGAATCAACATTGTGAAGATGTCCATCTTACCTAAGGCAATCTACAAATTCAATGCAATACCCATTAAATTACCAACAACATACTTCTCAGACCTAGAAAAACAACACAGGAATTCATATGGAAACACAAATGTCCAAGAATAGCCAGAACAATCCTCAGCAAAAAAAAAAACAAAGCAGGTGGTAAAGACTTCAAACTTTACTATAAAGCTACAATCATCAAAACAGCTTGGTATTGGTACAGAAACGGGCATATAGATCAATGGAACAGAATTGAGATTCCAGAAGCAAAACCTCAATTTCTCAACCAACTCATCTTCGACAAAGCCCCCACCACCTACCAATGGGGAGAGGAGAACCTATTCAGTAAATGGTGCTGGGAAAATTGGCTGACCACATGCAGAAGATTGAAACAGGACCCCTATCTATCCCCATGCACAAAGGTTAACTCCAAATGGATCAGAGACCTAAATGTAAAACCTCAAACCATAAGAACCTTAGAAAAGGAAGGAAATACTCTCATGGAAATCGGAACTGGCATCCAATTCCTGTACAAAACCCGAAACCCACAGGACTTAAGAGAGAAGATAGACAAATGGGACCTTATTAAACTGACAAGCTTCTGCAAAGCCAAAGAAACCATCAAGAGAGCAGGGAGACAGCCTACAGACTGGGAAAAAGTATTTGCCAACTCTAGGTCTGACAAAGGCTTAACATCCTGGATCTACAAGGAACTGAAACGTACTGAAAAGAAGAAAACAAACAACCCCATTATAAAATGGGCAAAAGATATGAACAGACACTTCACAAAAGAAGACATTCGAGCAGCCAACAAACACATGAAGAAATGCTCAACCTCACTAATCATCAGGGAGATGCAAATCAAAACCACACTGAGATACCACCTAACTCCAGTCAGAATGGCAATTATCAACAACTCAAAAAATAACAGCTGCTGGAGAGGGTGTGGTGAAAAGGGAACACTTCTACACTGTTGGTGGGAGTGTAAACTAGTGCAACCTCTGTGGAAAGCAGTGTGGCGATTCCTAAAAGCTCTAAAAATGACCTTCCATATGACCCTGCAATCCCCCTACTGGGAAAATACCCTGAAGAACACAAATCACTCTATAAAAAAGATACCTGCACACGTATGTTTATCGCAGCATTGTTCACAATCGCAAGAACCTGGAAACAACCATGCTGCCCATCAAAAGAGGACTGGATTCAAAAAAATGTGGTACATATACACGATGGAATAATACGCAGCCATAAAAAAGAACAAAATCATGAATTTCGCAGCAACCTGGATGGAACTAGAGTCTATAATACTGAGTGACCTCTCACAGAAACAAAGATCCGAATATCACATGTTCTCACTCATATAATGGACCTTAAACATCCAATGTAATACTTAAGAAAATGACTGATGGTACTGGGAAACTATGGCGGGGGAGGGGGATGGGATTAACAGTAGCAAATATCTGTCTGGGGATGGGAAAACACCTCTTATCAACAGGGTGCCTGAATGAAATGTAATTGTACACCTAACCCTTAACTGTACCCCACAAAACCATAATAAAAAATATTGATTAATAAAAATAAATAAATAAATAAAAATAAATAAATTTTAAAAAACAACAACACTATTTGAGGGAATTAGGGACACTTTCCCATTTTTTTTTCAGTTTGCAAAAAGTTTTTATTGTTTAATTGTAAGTTTTATTTTCTCTTTAAAATATTTACATAAGTATTTCAAAGCTAAAACTGGTTGTATAAATTCTTCAGGAAAAATTAGCCTGTATCTCTGCAGGCTGTAGCCTGCCCTAAGGAATTTTTTTGAGTGTTTCATTTAAATTTTTTGAAGAGGTAACCGATGAACATTGTAAAAAGGTCAGAATGCATAAGAGATATTAAATGTAAAGTGTCTTAATTAGATTTTCTTGTATACCAGTGTCATGGCAAAAGTTGCATCAAAGTTAAACAGGCAAAACAAAGAAAAACCTCTTTTTTCATGCTTATTGCAATAGGGAAGGAGTCTGAACTCTGTCTGAACTGAAATCAACTATAAAAAAGTGGCAGTGGGGATGGGGCTGGAGGGCTTTTAAAAGCTAAAGTAGGGGAATTGTGTTTGCTAATTAGCCAAACCCAGGAAAAAAAATAAACTCTATCTTGTTTTCAAGACAAAAGTAGTTTTAGTTGAGTAAAACACCTTGACAGGAATTAAGCTTCCAGACACTGAGAAATAGATGCTTCATCTTCCTTGATGATCACATTTCAAGGCGGTGGCTCCCAGGTACTAGAGAAAGATGGTACTGGTTGTCAAGCCAGTTGGCAAGAGACTTTTAAAAGATTTAACATCTCAAAAGAACAGGGAAACAGGTAGGGATGACAAGTTTTCTAAAATAACTGCTCCCAGAAAGAGAGGTCAGTTTTATAAAGTCAAGGAGAAGCCCAGTTAAAAGTTTGCTTAAGCTAAGGGAAACATTAAGGCCCTTGTGGTCACCAGATACCTTCCTTGGAGGCAGATGCTATGAGATTCTTGGATATCTCTTTCCAGAGATGATCCATGCCTACTGAATGTAGATGCAATACACATTTTTAATAAACAAAGCTTCAACTTCCTCTTTTTGTTTTATAATGTATTTTGAAGACTAATATAGAAAATGGTACACATTAATTATAAATAATACTCTATTTTATAGATGTATCAAAATATTTTGGTAGCTCTCAAGACATAGAAATTTAAGCTATGTTCAGGCTTTTATAAAAACCAGCAGCACTGTACATTTGAGAGTGCTTGTTTTGCACAGGAAAAAAAAAAGTGTTTTTGCAGGACAAATTGCCAGGAATGATATTGCTGAATCCAAAATGGGTGGATTTCAAATTTTGTTAGTGGCTATCAAATTGTTTTCTCTAGATGTGGTACCAATTTAGACTCGTACCCATCTTTGCAAAGACAATATGTTATAAAGATTTTTGATCTTTGCCAATGTGATGGGTTGAGTAGTGCCTTTTGTACTTTTAGTTTGCATTTCATATTATAAGTAACCATGCAGTCAGTGTAGAGGCATTCAAACTGTTCCATGCTTTCATTGCTAGTTGCCAGATAGAAACAGTGTGCTGTCATTAAAAGCCCATAACTGACAAAATGTCCAAACTGCGTTATGAAAAATGTCAAAAGTTATAAAGTGATTAAAGAATATTCTTCTTTTCAGAAGCTCTTCAAGAGACAGAGATAGGGGACAATCTTGGACAAGGGAAATCTTCACTCTTTTGTCTTTTCTAGTCTCTAAGCATCCCACCATCATGTCTTTCATCCAAAATATTCCCATATATTTCATCTTCATATTTTTTCTGATTTCAGGTTATATACAGATAAGGTCAGAAGCTTAGAAAATATAAAGAAAAGGAAGTTTTTGAAATATATAATTATTGGAGTGCCTAGCCCCTCATTTTTCCCTAATCACTTATAAGAAATAAGAAAAGTAGCTTAGTAAGATAAAGTACTATCTGCTAAGTAAGATCTCCTTAAGTTTAATCCCCTATACCAATGTCATTTAATTTAATCTCCAAGACAAACTTCCTGGTAGATGTCACTCCCCCTATTACATATGTGCAGCCTGAAGTCAAAGAAGCTGAGTATAATGGTTTGTCATGGCTACTTGGCTAATGGCTGGAGTTGGAACTGGATCCTTTTTCGTCTCACTGCAAAATCCTGCTTCTTTCATGTGGCCCATTTTCTCTGCCTGTACCAAGCTATGTAAAATAAGCTAGTCAGTTCCTTATGGTTGCCATCCTATCCCACTTGGAAAGGCCATGTTGACTTTTCTGAGTCTTTCTACAGTGGCACACACAGGCACTTTCAAAATCCAAATGTTGGTACATAGGAAAAAGTGAATAATGGTTATTTAGTGTATTATTACATAGGAAAAAGTGAATAATGGTTATTTAGTGTATACAGATGTGTATGTGGATACACGTAACTCACTGTCAGATAAACTGTTTTGCTGACTTTCACATCGCAATGACTTTTAGCATATGTTTCCCAGGAGAATTCTAGTAGAAGATATCCAAAGAACACTATATTTTGATTCTGTGTTGACAAAACAGACTGTTAGCTAATTGACTTATTTATTTTGCCCATAAGACATCTTGGCATTGCATGGAAAAGCATGTCCCAGCTTGAATTCTCTAGAACATGGTTTCCTTAGAATATTGTCAAGAACAGTATGAAAAATTAATTGTATGATTATGTAAATTTGAGAAATGAAGTGGTAAGCAGTATGCAGCTTAACTTCCTGAGACTTTAATATCCTAACACTTGCTGCAAACATCAGGAGGGATTTTGAAATGGTAGCTTTTCCAATCACAATCAACCATAGAACTTTTTTTATTAATCAATATTTTTTATTATGGTTTTGTAGGGTACAGTTAAGGGTTAGGTGTACAATAACGTTTCATACAGGCACCCTGTTGATAAGAGGTGTTTTCCCATCCCCAGACAGATATTTGCTACTGTTAATCCCATCCCCATTCCCCCCCATAGTTTCCCAGTACCGTCAGTCATTTTCTTATAGTATTACATTGGATGTTCAAGGTCCACTATATGAGTGAGAACATGTGATATTCGGATCTTTGTTTCTGTGAGAGGTCACTCAGTATTATAGATTCTAGTTCCATCCAGGTTGCTGCGAAATTCATGATTTTGTTCTTTTTTATGGCTGCGTATTATTCCATCGTGTATATGTACCACATTTTTTTGAATCCAGTCCTCTTTTGATGGGCAGCATGGTTGTTTCCAGGTTCTTGCGATTGTGAACAATGCTGCGATAAACATACGTGTGCAGGTATCTTTTTTATAGAGTGATTTGTGTTCTTCAGGGTATTTTCCCAGTAGGGGGATTGCAGGGTCATATGGAAGGTCAATTTTTAGAGCTTTTAGGAATCTCCACACTGCTTTCCACAGAGGTTGCACTAGTTTACACTCCCACCAACAGTGTAGAAGTGTTCCCTTTTCACCACACCCTCTCCAGCAGCTGTTATTTTTTGAGTTGATGATAATTGCCATTCTGACTGGAGTTAGGTGGTATCTCAGTGTGGTTTTGATTTGCATCTCCCTGATGATTAGTGAGGTTGAGCATTTCTTCATGTGTTTGTTGGCTGCTCGAATGTCTTCTTTTGTGAAGTGTCTGTTCATGTCTTTTGCCCATTTTATAATGGGGTTGTTTGTTTTCTTCTTTTCAGTACGTTCAGTTCCTTGTAGATCCAGGATGTTAAGCCTTTGTCAGACCTAGAGTTGGCAAATACTTTTTCCCAGTCTGTAGGCTGTCTCCCTGCTCTCTTGATGGTTTCTTTGGCTTTGCAGAAGCTTGTCAGTTTAATAAGGTCCCATTTGTCTATCTTCTCTCTTATGACCTGTGGGTTTCAGGTTTTGTACAGGAATTGCATGCCAGTTCCGATTTCCATGAGAGTATTTTCTTCCTTTTCTAAGGTTCTTATGGTTTGAGGTTTTACATTTAGGTCTCTGATCCATTTGGAGTTAACCTTTGTGCATGGGGATAGATAGGGGTCCTGTTTCAATCTTCTGCATGTGGTCAGTCAGTTTTCCCAGCACCATTTACTGAATAGGTTCTCCTCTCCCCAGTGGTAGGTGGTGGGGGCTTGTCGAAGATGAGTTGGTTGAGAAATTGAGGTTTTTGCTTCTGGAATCTCAATTCTGTTCCATTGATCTATATGTCTGTTAATGTACCAATACCCAACTGTTTTGATGATTATAGCTTTATAGTAAAGTTTGAAGTCTGGTATTGTGATACCACCTGCTTTGTTTTTTATTTTGCTGAGGATTGTTCTGACTATTCTTGGACGTTTGTGTTTCCATATGAATTCCTGTGTTGTTTTTTCTAGGTCTGAGAAGTATGTTGTTGGTAATTTAATGGGTATTGCATTGAATTTGTAGATTGCCTAAGTTAAGATGGACATCTTCACAATGTTGATTCTTCCGATCCATGAGCATGGGATATTTTCCACTTGTTCATGTCAGCTTTGATTTCTTTGAGCAGTGTTTTGTAATTTTCATTGTAAGGTCTTTCATGTCTCTGGTTAGGAAGATGCCAAGGTATTTCATTTTTTTTGGTGCTATTGTGAATGGAATTGTGTTTTTTATTTGGGTTTCTGTTTGTTTATTATTGGTGTAGAGAAATGTGATTGTCTTTTGTACATTTATTTTGTATCCTGAGACTTTGCCAAAGGTCTTTATCAATGTAAGGAGGCCTTTGACAGATTCTCTTGAGTTTTCAAGGTACACAATCATATCATCTTAATAGAGAGATAACTTGACTTCCTCTTTTCCTATTTGAATACACCTGATTGCCTCCTCTTCTCTGATTGCTCTAGCCAGGACTTTCAATACTATTTTGAACAGGAGGGGTGAGAGTGGGCATCCTTGTCTAGTTCCAGTTTTCAGGGGAATTGGTTCCAATTTTTGTCCATTTAGGAGTATGCTGGCTGTGGGTTTCTTGTAGATGGCTTTTACTATTTTGAGGTATGTTCCCCGTATGCCTAGATGTTCGAGGGTTTTTATCAAGAAGGGGTGCTGAATTTTATCAAAAGCTTTTTCTGCATCTAATGATATAATCATGTGGTTTTTGTTTTGACAATTGTTGATGTATTTAATTACATTTATGGTTTTACGAATGTTGAACCAGACTTGCATTCCAGGAATGAAGTCTACTTGGTCATGGTGGATGATTTTTGAGATGTATTGCTGAATCCAGTTTGCTAGGATCTTGTTGAGAATTTTAGCATCTATGTTCATCAAAGATATTGGCCTGTAGTTCTCTTTCTTTGCTGGATCTTTACCTGGCTTGGGTATCAATGTGATGTTGGCTTCATAAAATGATTTGGGGAGAGTTCCATCTTTTTCAATCGCCTGGAATACCTTCAGTAGGATTGGTATCAGCTCCTCCTTGAATGTCTTGTAGAATTCTGCTGGAAAGCCATCTGGACCACGGCTTTTTTTTGTAGGAAGTTTTCTTATTACATAGTCGATTTTCTTGATTGTTATTGGTCTATTTAGGGTCTCAATTTCTTCTTGTTCCAACCTAGGTAGGTTGTGTGATGTCAGAAAGTCCTCCATTTCCATAAGGTTTTCATGTTTGTTTCCATACAAGTGTACATAGTAGTCTCTAATGATCTTTTGTATTTCTTCAGGGTCAGATGTGACTTCATCTTTTGTGTTTCTGATTGTGCTTATTTGGTTTTTTTCTAGTTTTTTCTTGTTCAGTATAGCTAGGGGACCATCCATCTTGTTTATCCTTTCGAAGAACCAGCTTTTCGTTTCATTGATTTTTTTCTATTATCTTTTTGTCTTCTATGTCCTGGATTTCAGCTTTTATTTTGGTGATCTGGATTCTTCTGCTGAATTTAGGGTTTTTGTGGTTTTGCTTTTCCAGCTTCTTTAGGTGGCTTGGTAGGTTGTGAATTTGTGTTCCTTCCATTTTCTTCATGTGTGTTTGTAGGGATATAAATTCCCCTCTTACTATAGCTTTCACGGCATCCGAGAGATTTTGGTAAGATGTTTCTTCATTTTCATTTGTTTCCAGGTATCTTTTGATTCCTGTTTTGATTTCGTCGTTGACCCAGTAGTTGCTTAGCATCATGCTGTTTAGTGTCCATGTCTTTGTGGGTTTTTGGGAGGACTTTGTTGGTGTCAATGTTTATTTTTATTCCACTGTGGTCCGAGAAGGTGTTTGGTAGAATTTCGGTCCTTTTAAATTTGCTTATGCTTGATTTATGGCTGAGTTTGTGGTCGATCTTAGAATATGTTCCATGTGGTGATGAGTAGAATGTGTATTCTGTGGTCTTTGGATGTAGTGTTCTGTAGGTATCAATTAAGTCCATTTGGTCCAAAGTCACATTGAGGTTCCGGATCTCCTTGCTGATTTTTTGTCCTGATGATGTGTCTAGGGTTGTCAGTGGGGTATTAAAGTCCCCAGTTATGATAGTGTTAGAGTCAATATCTTTCTTTAGTTTTCCAAGAAGTTGTTTTATGAAAGTTGGCACACCTATGTTGGGTGCATATATGTTTAGGATAGATATTTCTTGTTGACGGATTGAGCCTTTTATCATTATGTAGTGGCCTTCTGTATCTTTTTTGATTTTTAATAGCTTGAAGGGTATTTTGTCTGAAATTAAGATCGCTACTCTTCCTTTCTTTTGTATTCCGTTCGTCTGAAAGTTTGTTTCCCATCCTCTTACTTTGAGTCTGTGGGTGTCCTTTCTAGTGAGGTAAGTCTCTTGAAGGCAATAGATTGTTGCCTGATGATATTTTATCCATTTTGCCATTCTATGTCTTTTCATTGGTGTATTTAGTCCATTCACAATTAGGCTAATAATTGAAATGCAAGAGTTGATCCCCGTCATAAGGTTCTTACAGAGTTGTTCCTGCTTGTTTGTTGTCTTTCTTTGGGTTTTGGAGTTGGTTCATGTGTGTTTTTAATCTTTTGTCTGTACTCTTGTGAAGAATGCTGTTGTTCTTTTTTCTTTTTCTTCTGTGTTCAGTACTTTCTTAAGTATTTCTTGTAGAGGTGGTCTGGTGGCAGCCTAGGTTCTTAGGGATTGGATGTCTGGAAAAGATTTCAATTCTCCCTCACTAATGAAGCTTAGTTTGGCTGAGTAGGTTATTCTTGGTTGAAATTGTTTCTCTTTTAGAACTTTTAAGATAAGGCTCCAGGCTGTCCTGGCCTGAAGTGTTTCTTCAGAATAAATCTGCTGCTATTCTAATTGGTTTTCCCTGGTAGGTAGTCTGACCTTTTTCTCTTGCTGTCTTTAGGATTTTTCCTTTCATATCTACTTTGTTTAGGCGAATTATTATGTGTCTGGGAGTTGGTCTTCTCATTTGTTGTCTTGCAGGGGTTCTCTGAATCTCTTGTGTTTGAATTTTTTCATCCTTAATGAGATGAGGGAAGTTTTCTTGAATGATTTCATGAAATGTTTGTTCCAGTGTGGCTTCTGTTTCTCTTTCTGCCTCAGGAAGTCCAATTATTCTTAGGTTTGGTCTCTTGAAGTGATCATTCATCTCTTGCAGGTTTTGTTCTGTCTTTTTGAGTTTCTTTTCTATGCTTTTGACAGTTTGGGTTAGTTCTGTGTTTTGGTCTTCGAGCTCCGCGATTCTTTCTTCTGCTTGGCTGATTCTGCTTTCCATGCTTATTAGTCTGTTGTTCATTTCCATCACAGTATTCTTTACTGCTGTCATTTCTGACATCAGCTCCTTCCTATTTTCCTCTTGTCTCTCCTCAATTTTTTTAATTCTCTCCATTAATGTCTTGATGTCTGGGTTTGTTTCTTGTAACCAGTCGTTCTGGGGACTCTTCATTGTTTGTGTTCCAGAATCTGTTTTCTCAGTGTCTGATTTCCCAGGGGTCTGTGTATGACCTATATTCTTCTTTTGGTTTTTCTTCATTTGTGTGGTTTTTTTCCCCCTCCCTACTTTTTCCTTCCCTCCACATCACCGTCTTCTTTAATCATAGAACTTCTTTTAATTGCACATTTTATGGGGCTAACAGGCAGAAAGAGTCCACTGGGAAACATTGGCAGAGACACATCTCTGTCCATGAACAAGGACTGCAGATCATAACATTGGAACCAAGATCTGAGCCAGTTTTCACTACAAGCATTAGTTTTCTTGGTTTCTGAGTATAGAGTGCCTGCAATTTTTCAAGAACTTTTGGACTAACATTTCTCGTCTTTCACTCACTAAAATCCACCACACTCAGACTTCTACAGTCCAAAGTCTCTCTGCTATACTTAACATGGAAGAAAGTAGCAAGGCTTATGGTCATCCGAAGTCATAACTGCAGGTAGACACACCTGAACTCAGAATAGTTTGTGGTATGGATGAAGAACAGATTTCTTCTAGGGGACTGTCACATTTTCACTTGCTAAAGTAACTGACATGTCACGATGACAAGGATTGTAGCATCTCACTACATACTCTTTAAAAAATTTTCCTAAATATTTTTATTCCAAAACATTAAAAGTAAAAGACTAGCTGGGCATGGTGGCTCAAGCCTGTTATCCCAGCACTTTGGGAGGCCAAGGAGAGAGTATTGCCTAAGCTCAGGGGTTCGAGACAAGCCTGGGCAACTTGGTGAGATCTCTTCTCTACTATTAAAAAAAAGCTGGGCATGGTAGCGAGCACCTGTAGTTCCAGCTACTTGGAAGGCCGAGGCAGAAGGATTGCCTGAGCCCAGCAGGTCGAGGCTGTGCACCCACACCTTCCTTTAAGATGAGTCACTCATTCTCTAAACTTTTAGGTGTGTTGGCTACTAACAGCTTATAGCTAAGTGCTTCTCCAGCAATTGTCCTCAGCAGCATGGTTAAGGCTACCCAAAGGAAGCAATGCACATGCAATAGCTGCTGATTCCAGGATGCAAGGGCCAGGATCCTACCTCGATTTTGAGCAACTCTAAAGGTCCAGTCGAGCTCTAAATCTTCCTGAGATTTCAGCTGGGCCTTTCTTATTGCAAATATACCATGATTTCTCCTCTTTCTCTAACCAGTCTGGCATCCTACATACTCCTCACAGGTTTTGGTCCCAACAGCCCTGCTCAGTATACTTCCTGCACACAAAGGTATGTCGCACAGACTGTTTCCTGATTAATATGATTAAAGGTATAGTATTTTGTGAAAGAATCTAGGCCTTCATGGTGTCAAGAGCATGGAAGAAGGATGGACCCTGTAAGACTGAGTTTGTATTGAGTCTATTGAGGGAAATACCTAGAATCTGAACACCTGAATGCAATACTCATCTAAAATGAAGTAACCAAAATCATTTTTTTTTTGAGTTGGAGTCTCACTCTGTCATCCAGGCTGGAGGCCAGTGGCACACTCCTGGCCACCGCAGCCTCAACCTGCCGGTCTCTGGTGATCCTTCCTCTTCAGCCTTCCAAGTAGCTGGAACTACAGGCATGCACTACCATGCCTGGCTATTTTTGATTTATTGTAGAGATGAGGTCTCGCCAAGTTCCCTGGGTGGGGCTAAAACCCATGGACTCAGGCAATCCTCTCACCTCGGCTTCCCAAAGTGCTGGAATTACAGACGGAGCCACTGAGCCCAGTCCCAAAATTATTTTGTAGAGATAATTTGCTCCTTGTTTTTAGTTTTCTAGAATATGATCTCTTTAGAATGTTAATAAGGGTTGTATAAAAAAGGATAGAATGGGTCTTCATCTGAGTATGAGTCTACTGATTCTAGGGGGAAAGTGGAGAAAATAAAATATTAGATATGTACAGTCATCATTACCTTTCCTATGTAACTGAACTTGGCTCATATGATCAGTCATTTACAAAGCTTACAAATAGAGACAGCATTACTAAGTAAAAACATCAGGGCATCTTAATATCCAGTAAATTTTTGACCAAGTCCAGAGGCTAGCGGTTTAAAGTTCTGGGAGACTTCATTCATTTTTGATAAGCCCTAAAATTATGTAAGGAAGAGCTAAGTTTGAGGAAATGGGTAATTTTAGTAGTAAGAGGGTGAATTAATGCAAGAGAGTTGAAGAGAGGGAATGGGATCACTGGACTTCAGATGGTAATTGTTGCTTCATAGAAGTCATCTTCTCTGTCTTCTCTTCTCTCATTTATTGAACACAGTATGTGCTGGACACTGAGTATATGTCTAGTCACATAAGGTAAGCATTTTATTTCTGCTTAAAAGGTGAATAAAATGATATTCACAAGAATCAAATAAACTGCCCAAAGTTCCCTAGATAGTTCCAAAGTCACATTATTTTCATTATACATTTGTACATATCCCTCATATATTTATAATGGAAAGAATATTCTTTACAATTTTTTTTTGTAGCAAGAACAATTACCATTATATGTAATAAAAAGTTCCAATTATTTAATCCAGCAGAATTTTAAATTGGATGTGTTGACTAGTCCAATTTTGCTTAACATATTGATGAGTAGGTAATTTCATACGCAAAGCCATTACTTAGAAGGGTAATGGTAAAAGCAATAAAAATAACCAAAGGGAATTTATTAACTAATGAGGGCCTTTTCCAATGCAAATACTTGTCGAACTTATTGATTTGTAACTGAGAAATAGGTAGTATAATTACATTATTAATATACAATGAAAATATCATTTATCAAGTCAATTATTGAAGATTTAGTAATTAAATTGGCTACCAGAGTCACTGGTTCTTATTAGTGGTCATTTTCTTTGGAGTTTAAAAGAAGTCTGGAAAAACAGAACAACAGTAAAAAACTCTCCTTTTTCTCTGGGTTCAGAATATAACCACCTAAGGGCATAAAAGGAATACTCTATTATTATCCCAGTTCTAAATCATTTCCATAACTATCTCAGGAGAGAAAGGAAGAGTTGTATCTAAAAAGAGAATCAGGAAAGTAAAACTATAATGAATTTAACTTGTTTCCTTGGAACCTACAATAAATCCAATCAGTACTTAAGAAAAATTTTTGAAAATAATCTAATTTCCCAGACATTCAAATCTAGGATTAAGTTGGATTGTAAATTGTTTCTTTATTCTAGACTGAAGTATATTTTAGATGCAAATATGTTAAATATATTTACTATTAATGCTATCGCTGAAGTAGATAGTAAGATTAGCAACATGGAAATCAGAAAAATAAGGACATCTATCATTATATCATTTTAGAATGTGAAGCATATAATCCATAGATTTATGTAAATTTTTAAGTGATGTGACCATCTTAAAAGTATAAACAGGGCAATCCCTTTGGGTCCTCTCTCACTGTGGGGGCTTTTCTGTCCTCTCAATAAATCCTACTTTCTAAAAAACAAAAGTATAAACAAATACAATAAACTAGCAGGATTCTTAATATTGTTTATTGAATCAGTATTGCAGTATACTGAAATAAGAGATGTCTTGGAAGTATAACAGAATCTTGACAAAGGTAGACTGGAATACATCAACAAAACATATTTCACCAAGATAAATTTTTCAATCTTCACATTTTAATATAGATTATACAAAAGAAATAGAATACAGATAGGCTCATGTCAGATGATAAAGTCATTTAGGTAGTAGATGTTTTTGCAACATCTAATGTGTGTTAGATGTAACAGATGTGTATTAGTCAAATTTTTGTTTATTATATTTCAAAATGCACTCATAGAAAGGCTAGTCAGAGAAAACCAATGGTGATCCCTTGTAGAATAAGAAATTCATTTGTGATATAAAATTACTTAATTTATCTGTTTTCTATTGATCTTTTAAAAAAATTAATTAACTTAAAACAAGCCACACAGGTTTATTATAATAACATCTTGAATTCTCTGAGTATTAATATGTTCACAGTTGAGTAAATATTTTGTTATTACATTTTTTAATGTTGCAGTTGACTTTCTTCCTGAATTAAAAATTAAATTTGAATGCTCATTTAAAGTGGTTTATTTGGATTTGATGGGAAAAATATTCTCACTAGTGAATGGACTGCACTATCAGATATTTACTCTGAAACATATAATGTGTACTATTGCTTCTCTGAAAATAAACATTGTAATTTGATAAGGTTTTTTGTTGCTGCTTACTACAATGGCAATGATTGTTCTTCAACTGGCATTCTCTAAAACATGCTTATTCCAATCATTGTCTGGAGCCATACCTTGTAAATGCAATTATTTGCCAATATGACAAATTATTCTTTGGCTAATGGCTCATGTAATTTTAAAACAAAACAAAACAGAACAAAACACTGTCTTTCATTCGGTCTCAAATTACTAAAGTCACAGTCACTTAACAGATCATCTTTAGAAGTAAACAGAAGCACTAAGAGCAAGAATGTGTAATTCTGTTGGATAAAAATTTAATGAAAAACCAAAATAAGAAACTAAAATGAACTTTAGACACAGCTAAATCTGGTATATTTTCATTAATTTACTCTTTGAGTAAAAATAATACATGCCAGCTATAAAAATTTAATACTTTTATTATTATTGCATTGCACTATAAAATTTATAACTTTATTTTATTACTAAGTCATTTGAACAGAATGGCACAAAAAAGTAGTGCTACTTTTCTCATTTATTAAAAATTATGAGAAAATAGTCTTAAATGTTATATATGTAACTACTTTTAAAAGACAAAATTTTTTTTTTAAACTTTAATTTTAAAGATATCATAAGCAGATCATTTTGCAAGAGGGGGCAGCTAATACAAGTCTACTTTACTGGCTAACTGCAAAAGCAGGCTGTGAGTACTGACTGCAGAAATAGGTTTTGGTGGTTTTTCTTCCCTCAAGAAGTCTGCTGCATGAAACCCAGAGCATGGAGAAAGAAATGTGCTTTTACATGATCAATGACACAAAACTCGAACATGCATTTACATACAGTCAAAAAAAAAAGAAGGGTTTGAGTTTTATGTAAACATCTCTGATTTATCAGTGTTACAAGTAAATATTTTTAAGTTTTTAGGTATGTTTTTCCTAAACTTATATAGCTTTCTGATCAAATGAATTAGAATTACTCATATTCAATATTTAAAATTATAAAAAACTAAATTTATTTTTCAGTAAATGGAATCATTGTTTTGATAAACTTATATTTCCACACTAATGAGGCTTTGTAGTACGTTACCTGAAAAGCATTTTCAAAATCTTTAGACAGCTGAATATCATGGGTATTTATTAGCTTTCTAGATCATTTCTAAGTAAGACAGAATACTGAAAAATTAATTAGTAAGCATAATTTTAGTTTATACATTTTTGCTTCTTGTTGTAAATGTTACAAAGATAGTCTCTTTGTGTCTGTAAATGAACATGTTCATTTCTTCCACATTATGAAACTGAATAAAGGAAGTACGTAACTGAAAAAACAAAAACAGAAAACTTGAACAAGGAGAGAATTCTAATTAACCAAACCATGCTCCCCATGCAATTTCATGTCATTTCCAGAACAACTCTGTGAGATAGTTAGGACAGCTTCTATTATTCCCATTTTACAGACTCTCTTTTGTCTCTTGACATGTTTATGACTGTCATCTTGTTTCAGGATTGCATTACTTCCCTTGCTGGCTATGGTAATATTTTCTTTTTTATTTTTATTTTTTGAGTTGGAGTCTCACTCTGTTGCCCAGACTGGAGTGCAGTGGCCGCTCCCGGCCACTGCAGCCTCAAACTGCTGGGCTCCAGCAATCCTTCTGCCTCAGCCTTCCAAGTAGCTGGAACTACAGGCATGCACTACCATGCCCGGCTCATTTTTGATTTACTGTAGAGATGAGGTCTCGCCAAGTTGCCCAGGTGGGTCTCGAACCCGTGGGTTCAGGCAATCCACTCACCTCAGCCTCCCAAGGTGCTGGATTGCAGGCTGAGCCACCGAGCCCGGCTGGTTCTTCCCTGGAGTCCTTGCCTTTAATTTCTTCTCTGATAACTCTGTCAGAGTAATCTTCTTAATCCAGGACCCCCGAGTATGACATTACTATTCTCCAAAACATTTACTAATTTTCTTTCCATCCGTAGTTTTGTATAAGTTCTTATGTAATTCTGATACATATTTGGTTTGTTAAGTGGCGTAAAATATTCAAAATTTACTACATCCGCTTAGTTATCTGTGCAAATGAGGTCAAGCAAAAACAAACAAACAAAAAGGGCAATTAGTAGGGTATTTCAACACACAAAAACAAAATGTGATATTTTCAAATGAAAAAAACGAATCATTACAAGAGCACTTTATATTTGATGATAAGCTTGCAAACATAATTTTAGCTAGAGAAATGTAGAAGTGGAATGTTCAGTAATGAAATGATTGTAGCCTTCAAGGCTGCTGACCAACAGGTTTTGACCTGCTAATAAAATTAGCATAATATTTTAATGAAGTATAACTGAGAAATGAGAACAATGATATCTAGAGTTAAACTAAATGGAATAGATTACATGGGAGGTAGAGTTAAATTTCTCATGAAAGATATCTGATGGCAAAGTAATTGCAAAATAATTATGTAGTAAGTTATATTTTTACCTCTACCAGTGGGAAAACCCTTTCTATTTGCTAATTAGCTTTAAACATTGTTAAATAAACCCTCAGTAAATTAATCTGCCTGTCAAATACAAATTTCAAAAATGTTTAAATCAATATTATGTACCAGAAGAATGAGGACAGATTTATTAGTTATCCTAATTCTACTTTTATAAGTTTCCACCTCCATCCAGTTACTTTGGTTACTGACAAGATTTTGTGATTTCAACACATAAGAATATTGATCTGTCAATGCCATAGACAAGAATTTTACATTCCCAAGTCTTACAGATCATTTCTCTCTCCCTCTGTCTCTCTCTCCTTCACACACACACACACCCTCTTGTTTATTAAATAAATTAATTTTAAAAACATTTCAAAATAGGGTAAAAGAGTCTATAGATGGGAGAGTACCCTGAATTATCTGGGTGGGTCTAATTTAATCGCAAGAGTCCACTTAAAAGGCAGGTTAGAGGGTTATAGAAAAAGATGTGACAGTGGAAACAGAGATATGTGTGTGTATGTTTGTGTGTGTGTGTGTGTGTGTGTGTGTGTGTGTGTGTGTGTGTGTGAGAGAGAGAGAGAGAGAGATACTTGAAGATGCTGTAATACTGACTTGAAGATAAAGAATGGGGCCACAAGGTAAATAATGGTGGTGCCCTCCAGAAGGTGGAAAACACATCAAATGTATTCTCTCCTATAATCTCTAGATAGGAAGGCAGTCCTGCTGTCATGCTAGCCCCATAAAAGCCATTTCAGCCTTCTGATCTCCAGAACCATAAGATAATACATGTTTGTTGTCATAAGCTACCAAATTTCTGGTAATTTGTTACAGCTACAGCAACAGTAAAAATCTAATATTCCAATATCTCAGTTTCTATCATTTACACAGGAATTCTATTCCATTATCTATTTTCTCTACCATCAAGTTTGCTTATTTTAGCTCCTTTGCAGGTTGGAAAACAAAAGAAGAAGACTTCCATTAACCTTCTGCTCACACTACTGACCTTATATATTTCTTTCTTTTCCTTGTCATTCTTATTTTAAAATAGCTTGAGTCTTTCATACCTACTTCTAAATCTTGGTAATCTGATTTTGACCCCTGCCCTACTCTGAATGGGTTTTTTCAACTTCAATGGAAGTTTCTTTCTATTTGCTAACTAAACTCTCTATTTAACTAAACTCTCCTCTCACCTGAGGTATTTGCAGTTTTTGACAGTGTCTTTTGACCTGTCTTGTAGGTTTTTTGCTATTATTTTGATTGTTCTTTTCTGAATTTGTCACAAGCTCTTTTTCCAGGGCCATTCTTTTTATGTTCATACATTACCAAGGCCCTGTGTTTCCTTTTTAATTTCCACATAAACCTTGGATTATCCCATCTACTCTCATGGTTTTAAATACCAGTTACAAGTGCGGGGGTCCAGCCCCACAAGGGTCGTGAGATTTCCTGAAGGAGAGACGGGTAGGCAAAGGATGAAAATATTATACCCGGACATCTGCTTCTTGAACAGATGACGTTTAATATTTTCGTCCATACAAGTGTACAATTTCTAATCTGCCAGTCTCACTTTACTCTTGAATTCCAGATGTAATTACCTACTAGGCATGTCTGCCCAATGTTCTCTAGGCAATCTGAACATCATTTAAACTTACAGAACTTCTTGTCGCCTTCAGTGTCTCATAGAAGAAACTGGAAATTGGCCTTAACTCATGTACTTGGTGGAGTATATTTCACTAATATTAATCAAACCAATCTTTATACCTCACAATGCCTCCACTATTTGAAAAGTAATTTGATATATTCTCTAGAACATTATAAAACCTTCTATTATGAAGTTTTCTCACCTCCATACTCATTCTCATTCTGAAAATAACACGACTTTTCTAAAGTTAAATTGGAGTTTCTCTCTGCTTTGTTTAAAGATTGTGTCTATATCTGTTACCAAAGATTAGAGCATGTATCTCTTAAAATTGCACGACATGTTCCCCTAACTTCCAAATCATTCTCCTCTCCATATCAGGTACCTTATTCTACAAAGACATTGAGAAAGTTCTTGTTCACTAGACAATGCCAACTCTTTCTTGACTTCACATCTTTGCACGTGGTCTTACTAAAATTTGCTTCCTACCTTCTTTGTCTTATGAAGTCTGACAATTAGTTACGCCTTTGCATTTTTTTCTTTGAATCATTTCTTAAGTAGGCAGAGCCAGTTGCTATATTTCCAGATAATTCTGTGACTGTCTGTGTTATAGCATGTATTATAATGCATTGTAATTATTCGTTTTTTTAAACAACTAGTCTTCCAATTTTTTTTTTTGTATTTGAATTCAGCTTTCCTGATTAGTTCTTTTATATATATATATATAATCAATACTTTTATTATGATATTGTGGAGTACAGTTAAGGGTTAGGTATGCAAATACATTTCGTTCAGGCACCCTTGTTGATAAGAGGTGTTTCCCCATTCCCAGACAGATATTTACTACCGTTAATCCCATCTCCCTCCCTCCCATAGTTTCACACTACTGTCAATCCATTTCTTATAGTATTACATTGGATGTTCAAGGTCCACTATATGAATGAGAACATGTGATACTCAGATCTTTGTTTCTGTGAGAGGTCACTCAGTATTATAGACTCTAGTTTCATCCAGGTTGCTGTGAAATTCATGATTTTGTTCTTTTTTATGACTGCATAGTATTCCATCATGTATATGTACCACATTTTTTTAATCCAGTCCTCTTTTGATGGGCAACATGGTTGCTTCCAGGTTCTTGCTATTGTGAACAATGCTGTGATAAACATACGTGTGCAGGTATCTTTTTTATAGAGTGATTTGAGTTCTTCAGGATATATTCACAGTAAGGGGAGTGCGGGGTCATAAAGGGAGGTTGATAATTAGAGCTTTTAGGAATCGCCACACTGCTTTCCACAGAGGTTGCACTAGTTTACACTCCCACCAACAGTGTAGAAATCTTCCCTTTTCGCCACACCCTCATCAGCAGCTGTTATTTTTTGAGTTGTTGATAATTGTCATTCTGACTGGAGTTAGGTGGTATCTCAGTGTGGTTTTGATTTGCATCCCCCTGATGATTAGTGAGGTTGAACATTTCTTCATGTGTCTGTTGGTTGCTTGGATGTCTTCCTTTGTGAAGTGTCTGTTCATATCTTTTGCCCATTTTATGCTGAGGTTGTTTGTTTTTTTCTTTTTCAGTACATTGGAGTTCCTTGTAGATCCAAGATGTTAAGCCTTTGTCGGACCTGGAGTTGGCAAATACTTTTCCCCAGTCTGTCGGCAGTCCCCTTGCTCTCTTCTTGGTTTCTTTGGCTTTGCAGAAGCTTGTCAATTTAATGAGGTCCCACTTGTCTATCTTATCTCTTATGGCCTGTGGGTTTCAAGTTTTGTTCAGGAATTGGATGCCAGTTCCAATTTCCATGAGGGTATGTTCTTTTTTTCTAAAGTTATTATGGTTTGAAGTTTTACATTTAGGTCTCTGATCCATTTGGAGTTAACTTTTTTGTATGGGGATAGATAGGGGTCCTGTTTCAATCTTCTGCATGTGGTCAGCCAGTTTTCCCAAAACCATTTACTGAATAGGTGCTCCTCTCCCCAGTGGTAGGTGGTGGAGGCATTGTCGAAGATGAGTTGGTTGAGAAATTGAGGTTTTGCTTCTGGAATCTCAATTCTATTCCATTGATCTATATGCCTGTTCCTATACCAATACCAAGCTGTTTCGATGATTGTAACTTTATAGTAAAGTTTGAAGTCTGGTAATGTGATGCCACCTGCTTTGTTTTTTTTTGTTTTTTGTTTTTGCTGAGGATTGTTCTGGCTATTCTTGGTCATTTGTGTTTCCATATGAATTCCTGTGTTGTTTTTTCTAGGTCTGAGAAGAATGTTGCTGGTAATTTGGCAGGTATTGCATTGAATCTGTAGATTGCCTTAGGTAAGATAATCTTCACAATGTTGATTCTTCCAATCCATGAGAATGGAATATTTTTCCACTTGTTTGTGTCATCTTTGATTTCTTTGAGCAGAGTTTTGTAGTTTCATTGTAAAGGTCTTCCACGTCTCTGGTTAGGAAGATGCCAAGGTATTTCATTTTTTTATGTGGCTATTGTGAATGGAATTATGCTGTTTATTTGGGTTTCTATTTGTTTATTATTGGTGTAAAGAAATGTGATTGTCTTTTGCACATTTATTTCATATCCTGAGACTTTTCCAAAGGCTTTTGTCAGTGTAAGGAGGTTTTTGACAGATTCTCTTGGTTTTTGAAAGTACACAGTCATGTCATCTGCAAAGAGACATAACTTAACTTCCTCTTTTTCTATTTGGATACGCCTGATTGCCTTCTCTTCTTTGGTTGCTGTAGCCCGGACTTCCAATACTTTATTGAACAGGAGGGGTGAGAGTGGGCATCCTTGTCTTGTTCCAGTTTTCAGGGGAAATGGTTCCAATTTTTGTCTGTTTAGGAGTATGCTGACTGTGGGTTTCTCGTAAATTCTTTTACTATTTTGAGATATGTTCCCCGTATGCCTAGATGTTTGAGGGTTTTTATCAAGAAGGGGTGCTGAATTTTATCAAAAGCTTTTTCTGCATCTAATGATATACTCATGTGGTTTTTGTTTTGATATCTGTTGATGTATTTAATTACATTTATGGTTTTATGAATATTGAACCAGCCTTGCATCCCAGGGATGAAGCCTATTTGGTCACGACGGATGATTTTTGAGATGTGTTGTTGAATCTGGCTGCTAGGATCTTGTTGAGAATTTTAGCATCTATGTTCATTAAAGATATTGGCCTGTAGTTCTCTTTCTTTGTTGGGTCTTTACCTGGCTTGGGTATCAATGTGATGTTAGCTTCATAAAATGATTTAGGTAGAGTTCTATCTTTCTCAGTCGCCTGGAATACTTTCAGTAGGATTGGTATCAACTCCTCCTTGAGTATTTCATAGAATTCTGCTGGAAAGCCATCTGATCCAGGGCTTTTTTTTTTGTAGGTAGTTTTCTTATTACATAATCAATTTCCTTTATTGTTATTGGTCTATTTAGGGTCTCAATTTATTCTTGTTTCAACTTAGGCAGTTTGTGTGCTGACAGAAAGTCCTCCATTTCCTTGAGGTTTTCAAGTTTGTTTCCATACAAGTGTACATAGTAATCTCTAATGATCGTTTGTATTTCTTTAGGGTCAGATGTGACTTCATCTCTTGTGTTTCTGATTGTGTTTATTTGGGTTTTTTCTCTCTTTTTCTTGGTCAGTCTAGCCAGGGGACCATGAATCTTGTTTATACTTTCGAAGAATCAACTTTTTGTTTCATTGATTTTTTTACTTGTCTTTTTGTCTTCTATGTCCTGGATTTGGACTTTTATTTTGGTGATCTGGATTCTTCAGCTGAAATTAGGGTTTTTGTGGTCTTGCTGTTCCAGCTTCCTTAGGTGGCTTGTTAGGCGGTTAATTTGTGATCCTTCCATTTTTTTCATGTGTGTTTGTAGGGATATAAATTCCCCTCTTACTACAGCTTTCATGGAGTCCTAGAGATTTTGGTAAGATGTTTCTTCATTTTCATTTGTTTCCAGGTATCTTTTGATCTCTGTTTTGATTTCATCATTGACCCAGGAGTTGTTTAACATCAAACTGTTTAGTGTCCATGTCTTTGTGGGTTTGGGGGGACCTTGTTGTTGTTAATGTTTATTTTTATTCCACAGTGTCCGAGAAGGTGCATGGTAGAATTTTGGTCCTTTTATATTTGCTTATGCTTGATTTATGTCCAATTATGTGGATGATCTTAGAATACGTTCCATGCTGTGATGAGTAGAATGTGTATTCTGTGGTCTTTGGATGGAGTGTTATATAGGTATCAATTAAGTCCATTCGGTCAGGAGTCACATTGAGGTTCTGGACTCATTGCTGATTTTTTGTCCTGATGATATGTCTAGGGTTGTGAGTTGGGTACTAAAGTCCCCAGTTATGATGGTGTTAGAGTCAATATCTTTCTTTAGCTTTCCTATAAGTTCCCTTATGAAAGTTGGCGCATCTATGTTGGGTGCATATATGTTTAGGATAGATATTTCTTGTTGATGGAGTGAACCTTTTATCATTATGTAGTGGTCCTCTGTATATTTTTAATTTTTGATAGCTTAAATGGTATTTTGTCTGAAATTAGGATCATGACTCCTCTTTTCTTTTGTGTTCCATTAGCCTGAAAATTTGTATCTCATCCTCTTACTTTGAGTCTGTGCATGCTCTTTCTAGTGAGATGGGTCTCTTGAAGGCAGTATATTGTTGCTTGGTGATATTTTATCCATTTTGCCATTCTATGTCTTTTCAGTGGTGCATTCAGTCCATTCACATTCAGGCTAATTATTGAAATGTGAGAGTTCATCCCTATCATAGTGTTCTTCTAGAGTCGTCATTCTTCCACTTGGTTTTTTGTCTTTCTTTTGTTTTGGGGGTTGGTTCATGTGTATTTTATCCTTTTTTCCTGTACTCTTTTGAAGAACGTTGTTCTTTTTTCCTTTTCTTCTGTGTTTAGTACTTGTTTAAGTGTTTCATGTAGAGGTGGTTTGGTGGCAGCATAAGTTCTTAGGGATTGGATAATTGGGAAAGATTTTAATTCTCCCTCGCTCCCTTGGTTGATATTGTTTATCTATTGGACTTTGAAGATAGGGCTCCAAGCTCTCCTAGCCTGCAGGGTTTCTGTAGATAAATCTGCTGCTATTTTAATTGTTTTTCCATGTTAGGTGATCTGGCCTTTTTCTCTTGCTACCGTTAGAATTTTTTCTTTTATGCCTACTTTGTTTAAGCAAATTATTATGTGTCTAGGAGTTGGTCTTCTCATTTGTTGTCTTGCAGGGGTTTTCTGAATC